>NC_056449.1:7875131-7922631 GCF_018296145.1 Oncorhynchus tshawytscha | reverse complement strand
ACACACACACACACACACACACACACACACACACACACACACACACACACAAAACACTCACCAAACACAGACAGTACCAGTCAAATGTTTTGAACACCTACTCATTCAAGGGTTTTTCTGTTGGGGGAAAGGTGATGACTTCCCTTCTACCAAACAGACAGAGGGACAGTAGGAGAGAAGTATACCTGATTATTAAGTTACCAAACCTACTGGTGGGCTGTTAACGATACAAGACAATAGGCTTTGATAGAAATGCTAGTCAGACCAATTGTAAAAAATAAATGGTATTCCCCTATATAGCCTGCTAATGGGTATTTGATCTCACTTATTGACATTGAGCTGACCTGTCAGACTAAAGGTATTGGAATCAGATGCACTCATTATGACACTCCAACACAATTCTGGGCCCACTCTGCTTCCCATGGAGCCAGGTAACCGTGGCGATGGTGTCTGTGGAGACCGGGGGTGGATTAACGTCTCCCCTGCCAGTAACCATGCCACGCCTCGACACACACACAATGGGAGGGGACAACACTAAGCCTGAGGGGACTGGCAAGCACACGTAAAACACACACACACACACACACACACACACACACAAGGCAATGCCTGGATGGTGGCTACTGTGACAGACAGAAACATACATAGGCACACAAGTTGAAGCATGCATGCATACACACACCGACTGTACACACACACCCCGCATACAACTGAGCAGCTATTAATTTGGGGTCAGAACACTCCCCTCTAACAGGACAGTTGGCAGTGAGGTTTGTCCTGTTTGACAACCATCTTTACTTTCAAATCATTCTCCTACACCCTGGCTCCAGTCCAACAACGAGAGGACATAAAATCACGTTTTATTTTCTTCTTTCTCTTTTTATCTCTCTGGGGGAATATTATCCATAAAAGCAGAGTGGAACCGAGAGCGGCGTGCAGCGTTTCCGAGGGGAGGAGTTAGGGCATTGCACCCTTAACCTTTTTTTCCTAATGGAACTTTAAAGCGCTGGGGTAATGTGCTTCCTGCGGAGAGTAGTTGGGAATGGCTGTAGCTATTAAATGGTAATAGGGGTGCTTTTAAGCCTTGAATGGTCCCGAGCCTCTTGGAGAGGAGAGGTTAGAGGGTTAGTTGTGCTTCAGAGACACAACCCTTGAGGGAACTGCATTATTAAACCCAATAAGACCCAATTAACTGCTTTAGAGTTTGTACCTATTTAATTGTCAGTCGTCGGTACAACCTAATGCTATTTTTAGCGTGCAGGCCAAGGTGTGATCGCTGTGACCTCTGACCTTTACCTTAGCCCAAGGGTCGTCTCTCCCTGCACTATGCTCCCTCAAGTCACCGTGGCTGGGGTCAGAGAGCACACCTGTGGGTACATGTCCCAGGTCAATCAGTATAGCCTACAGAGGCTTCAGCAGGGTGTATTTTAGTCCTCAGTTGTTAATGCCGCAAATGGGAGAAGAAATATATGTTTTTCAGTTTTCTCATACTGAATATTCAAATGAAAATGTATTTGTCAAATGCGCTGAATAGAGTAGACCTTACAGTGAAATGCTTACTTTACAAGCCCTTAACCAACAATGCAGTTTTAAGAAAAATACAAAAGCAAAAAAGTTCCAAATAAAAGTTCCAAATAATTAATGAGCAGCAGTAAAATAACAATAGCGAGGCTATATACAGGGGGGAACCGGTACATAGTCAATCTGCGGGGACACCGGTTAGTCGAGGTAATTGAGGTGATATGTACATGTAGGTAGAGTTATTACAGTGACTATGCATAAATAATAACAGACAGTAGTAGCAGTGTAAAATAGGGGGTGGGGGGGGGCAATGCAAATAGTCTGGGTAGCCATTTGATTAGATGTTCAGGAGTCTTATGGCTTGGGGGTAGAAGCTATTTAGAAGCCTATTAGACCTATACTTGGCGCTCTAGTACCGCTTGGCGTGCGGTAGCAGAGAGAACCGTCGATGGCTAGGGTGGCTGGAGTCTTTAATTATTTTTAGGGCCTTCCTGTGACATCGCCTGGTATAGAAGTCATGGATGGCAGGAAGCTTGGCCCCAGTACTGGGCCGTACGCAATAACCTCTGTAGTGCCTTGTGGTCGGAGGCCGAGCAGTGATGCAACCCGTCTTGATGCTCTCGATGGTGCAGCTGTAGAACCTTTTGAGGATCTGAGGACCCATGCCAAATCTTTTCAGTCTCCTGAGGGGGAATAGGTTTTGTCGTGCCCTCTTCACGACTGTCTTGATATGCTTGGATCATGTTAGTTTGTTGGTGATGTGGATGCCAAGGAACTAGAAGCTCTCAACCTGCACCACTACAGCCCGTCGATGAGAATGGGTGCATGCTCGGTGTGTGTGTGTGTGTGTGTGTGTGTGTGTGTGTGTGTGTGTGTGTGTGTGTGTGTGTGTGTGTGTGTGTGTGTGTGTGTGTGTGTGTGTGTGTGTGTGTGTGCAAGAAAGGGGTTGCGTGTTTGTGTGTGTGCGTCTCCCTGTGCTTACGTGTGTGTGACAGATGCGGAGAAACATACACTGAATGTGCAAAACATGATAAAAAAACTCCTCTTCCATGACATAGACTGACCAGGTGAATCCAGGTGAAAGCTGTGATCCCTTATTGATGTTAAATCCACTTCAATCAGTGTAAATGAATGGGAGGAGAGAGGTTAAATAAATATTTTTAAGCCTCGAGACAATTGTGCCATATTTGTGCTTTTCAGAGAGTGAATGTGCAAGACATAAAATGTAAGGGCCTTATAAACGAGATATGGTAGTAGGTGCTCCGGGTTGTGTCAAGAACTGCAACGCTGCTGGGTTTTTCAATCTCAACAGTTTCCCGCGTGTTTCAAGAATGGTCCACAACCCAAAGGACATCCATCCAACTTGACACAACTGTGGGAAGCAATGGAGTCATCATGGGCCAGCATCCCTGTGGAACGCTTTCAACACCTTGTAGAGTCCATGCCCCGACAAATTGAGGCTGTTCTGAGGGCAAAAGTGGGTGCAACTCAATATTAGGAAGGTGTTCCTAATGTTTTGTACACTCAGTGTATTGACACCACTTAGACTGGGTAAAGGGGCTAAACAGCACCATTAAAAGCCACAAGAGAGCTGCTCTCAGCCACTAAATTGCCAATTCATTTGTGAAATCGACTCAATAAAGACCTCCTCCAATAGCAAGTAATGCACAGACAATCTGTCTCAGCAAGACACTCACTGTGAGAAGAGGACCAGAGATAAACAACTTTGGTGTCAAATTAGTCCTAAGTTTTACAGCCCATTGGCTACCATGATGGACCAAAGCTTTAATGATTATCCTGACCAATGTGTTTTTGGGTGTCTGAGCAAAAAAGAGAGGAAAATTCTGAAAGGGAGAGTTGGGGTGTGTGTGTGCGTGCGTGCGTGTGTGAGTGAGTAAGCGTGCGTGTGTTAGAGCCTTCAAGTCCAACCCAGGTCTCGGTGCTCTGGTGGCAAACTGGAGGGCCAAGGTGACTGGGGTTGGCAAGCAGAGGGCTTCCTGCCAGATGGACGGTCAGCCAAGACAGGGCCAGCCAAGAGAGGGTTGGATCTGATTAACACACTCATCTCTTCTTCACACACTAATGGTTGTAATGTACTGTTGTACCCCCCCTCTCCACACACACACAAACACACACACACACATACAAATGCACACCATTATCCATCCTGACCCCATGGTCATTTTGGATACAGTATGTGTCCCTGAGTCTCCATAGGGAGGGTCTATAATATGTACAAAACTGCAGGATACATGGGAAGAATGAATAGAGCAGAACTGTATAAGCAGTGTCACGGTGGATTTAAGCTAAATAACAGATCATATGACATTGTCACTTTGCCAACCCCCTCCTCCCCTCCTCTTGTCCATGGTCACCCTCATTTTAGCTGTACCTGCCAACTCGGTGCCATCTGTGCCAATCCACAGACTGCCGTTACTGCACCCAGGGGGCATCAATCAGACAATCAACCTGGCACTTACAGAAGGACAATGACTGGACAAGAAGGCATGGTTGTGTGGTAAAGGGAAGTGTGTGTGTGTGTGTGTGTGTGTGTGTGTGTGTGTGTGTGTGTGTGTGTGTGTGTGTGTGTGCGAGTGTTTTCAGAGAACTGTATGTTGGTTATAGGATATAGGGCAACAGATTCGATTGTCCCTCCCTATAGTGGCATCCTTGGCTCCCGACAGCTGTCACTCACACTTTAACCCACTTTGCGTCATGGGCTGACTCACAAAAACATACGAGCATGCACGCATGCTGGCACCCTCTCCCAGTCCCCTCTCCCAGTCTTTTGCTCTCTCCTCCGATCAGAACGTTTTCCCTCATAGTCCTTTATCGAGCATTAGTTTGTTTAGCATCTGTCACTCTCCACCTCTCCTCTCGTTTATCAGACGGAGACCGCTTCGCTCATGACATTCCGAGGATAGCGTTGCTACGGCAACCACCGGTCCGAAAAATAATCGGAGACAATTGGGACGTTTTTAATGTGTTTTGGTTTTATATTAAAACAAATCGAAGATGCAGTGAGTGGGAGGGAGAAAGGGTAGAGAGAGAGGGAGATAAATATTCTATCAGGGTTATTAACACTTAAAGGTCAGGGCTGTAGCGAATAGAGACTAAAGATGTAAGATTGAGGTGGGTTAAAGGAGCAAGCAAAAGATTTTGAGAGTGAGAGAGGGATAGTGATACAGGGAGTGAGAGACGGGGATTTTGAGTAAAATAAAGTGGGAGGGAGGAAGTGGTAGGGAGAGAGGGATCGTAAATAAGGAGAGAGGGATAGTGAAAGAGGAGAGATACGGAATATGGTGCAGTTGGTTAAACAGCCAAGGCTTTTCACTCAGGCCTGTAATAGGCAGATAAAGGCTCTGCTTTCCCCTCTCTCTCTCTCTCTCATCCCTCGCTTCTCCTCCATTATCCCAGGCTCTCATTATTACTCTATGAACTACACATGGGTTTTCTCTTCTTCTGTTCCAATCCCCTGCTTTCTCTCATCATCTGTGTTGTGCCTTATGAAATGAAATGCATAATTATGCTACTCGAAAGTATGGAATTGAGAAATGCACCTTTTATGTCTGGGTAGTTGAATGTGTATATTTCTATCTGTTTTATATGTGGGTTGTATGAATGTGGGTTTCATTTTTGCATCTGTTTTGTACGTGGGTTGTAATTTTGTATCTGTTTAGTATGTGGGTTGCATTTGCTCTAAGCTGTCCTCGACCTCTCTGTAAACCATCTTCCCCTTCTACCTTCATCTCATGTCTTTCTCTCCACCTCTCATCTCTCTCTTCTCCTCTCACCCACTCTTATCTCTTTCACCCTCGTCTCACCCCTCACTCTCCTCCTGTCACTCTCTTACCACCTCTTACCCCCTTTCACCCACATCCCCCTCTCATCTCTCCTCCTCCCCCTTCTCATCCTCCTCTTATCTCTCATTTCCCTCTTGGGCAGAAAGTCATTTTCAGCAGGGAATGAAATCAGATGAGTTTCTTCCTGCTCTGTAGCAGAGAGAGAGCCAAGGTAAACCCTAAAGAAGATATAAACACTCCACCTCAAGCCGACGCCACAAAAAAAAGACAGATATCAGGAAAAATATTGCCATGCCGTCTCAATTTCAGAAAGCGAGCGGGAGAAATAGAGAGAACAAGAGAGGGAGAGAGAGTCGGGGATGATGAGGGAGATTTTTAAAAAATGGCACATTCCTGGACAGCTTCAGAGTGCACAGTAGAGAGTCAGAGATTTGACAAACTACTTCATAACCAACAGAAATCATGTATATCTTCCATATCTTCAAGTATTCCGTTAAACCTTTTCACTAACAAAGCCTCCTTTAACTTTGAGAAGTGAACAGGTAATATCCTATGTATCTCAGACAGAGTTCAGTGTGTCAAATCGGAGGGCCTGTTGTCGGGACCTCTGGCAGTCTCAATGGGGGTTCCACAGGGTTCAATTCTAGGGCCGACTCTTTTCTCTGTATATATCAACATCGCTCTTGCTGCAGGTGATTCCCTGATCCACCTCTACGCAGACGACACCATTCTGTATACATCTGGCCCTTCTTTGGACACTGTGTTAACTTCTTATGGTTTCTCTGCCAAAAGCCAGGGAAAATGCAGCGGGGGCAAATTTAAATACATTTGATAAAAATCAAACTTTCATTAAATCACACATGTAAGATACTAAATTAAAGCTACACTTGTTGTGAATCCAGCCAACATGTCAGATTTTAAAAAGGCTTTTCGGCGAAAGCATAAGACGCTATTATCTGATGATAGCACAACAGTAAACAAAGAGTGTAGCATATTTCAACCCTGCAGGCGCTACACAAAACGCAGAAATAAAATATAAAACATGCTTTACCTTTGACAAGAATCTTCTGTTGGCACTCCAATATGTCCCATAAACATCACAATTGGTCCTTTTGTACGATTAATTCCGTCCATATATATCCAAAATGTCCATTTATTTGGCGCATTTATTTGGCACGTTACAAAATATTTCAAAAGTTGCCTGTAAACTTTGCCAAAACATTTCAGACTACTTTTGTAATACAACTTTAGGTATTTTTAGATGTTAATAATCGTTCAAATTGAAGACGGGTCTATCTGTGTTCAATACAGGAAGACAACAAACCAAGCTACTTTTCAAGTCTTGAGCAACTCTCAACAGTGTTACGCAGTTCCTAGATGGCTGTACTTCTTCATTGCACAAATGAATAACCTCAACCCAATTCCAAAGACTGGTGACATCCAGTGGAAGCGGTAGGAACTGAAAACAAGTTCCTAAGAAATACCGTTTCCCAATGAGAACTCACTGAACAGACAGAGACCTCAAAAAAAAAATCTGAACGGTTAGTCCTCGGGGTTTTGCCTGCTACATAAGTTCTGTTATACTTACAGACATGATTCAAACAGTGTTAGAAACTTCAGAGTGTTTCCTATCCAGATCTACTAATAATATGCATATCTTATATTCTTGGCATGAGTAGCAGGAAGTTGAAATTGGGCACGCTATTTATCCAAAAGTGAAAATGCTGCCCCCTATACCTTAAGAAGTTAACTAACCTCCAAACGAGCTTCAATGCCATATACAACCCTCCTTCCGTGGCCTCCAACTGCTCTTAAACACTAGTAAAACGAAATGCATGCTTTTCAACCGTTCGCTGCCCGCACCCGCCCGCCCGACGAACATCACTACTCTGGATGGTTCTGACTTAGAATATGTGGACAACTACAAATACCTAGGTGTCTGGCTAGACTTTAAACTCTCCTTCCAGACTCATATTAGTCATTCCAAAATCAAATCTAGAATCGTCTTCCTATTTCGCAACAAAGCCTCCTTCACTCACACCGTTAAACATACCCTTGTAAAACTGACTATCCTACCGATCCTCGTCTTCGGCGATGTCATTTACAAAATAGCCTCCAACACTCTACTCAGCAAACTGGATGCAGTCTATCACAGTGCCATCCGTTTTGTCACCAAAGCCCCATATACCACCCACCCCTGCGACCTGTATGCTCTAGTTGGCTGGCCCTCGCTACATTTTTGTCGCCAGAACCACTGGCTGCAGGTCATCTATAAGTCTATGCTAGGTAAAGCTCCGCCTTATCTCAGCTCACTGGTCACAATAACAACACCCACCCTTAGCACGAGCTCCAGCAGGTATATCTCACTGGTCATCCCCAAAGCCAACAACCCCTTTGGCCGCCTTTCCTTCCAGTTCTCTGCTTCCAATGACTGGAACGAATTTCAAAAATGTCCCTCACTAACTTTAAACATCAGCTATCTGAGCAGCTAACCGATCACTGCAGCTGTACATAGCCCATCTGTAAATAGCCCACCCAATCTACCGACCTCATCCCCATATTGTTTTTAATTGTGTTTCTTCTCTTTTGCACACCAGTATTTATACTTGCACATCATCATCTGCACATCTATCACTCCAGTGTTAATTTGCTAAATTGTAATTACTCCGCTACTATGGCCTATTTATTGCCTTACCTCCTCACGCCATTTGCACACACTGTATGTAGACTTTCTTTTTTTCTATTGTGTGTTATTGACTGTACGCTTGTTTTTTCCATGTGTAACTCTCTGTTGTTGTTTGTGTCGCACTGCTTTGCTTTATCTTGGCCAAGTCGCAGTTGTAAAAGAGAAATTGTTCTCAACTAGCCTACCTGGTTAAATAAAGGTGAAATAAATAAAAAATCGAATAAATGTATCGCTGTGTACCAGCAGTGTATACCAGAACTAAACCAGGATGTAACCACCAGTGTAGCGTGTGTTGTGGGTCAGAGAGCACTCGTGTTGACATCACACAGCAGACACAGCTCAAACACAACCCATTAGAGAGATAGTTGAGGCCTGGCCACTCTTGTGTTGTGAGTTTGCTAAGGGGGGTCTGTGTATCAGCAGCACGGAGTCCTTTTGGCTTTGAAGCTGATTCTAGGTTTTTAATCCTGGTTGTTTTCTCCACAGGTTCCTGCTTTGATCCAGGTTGTGTTCACAACAGTTTACCATTGCTTTTTAAAAATGTATACAGTGCATTCGGAAAGTATTCAGACCCCTTGACTTTTTCCACATTTTGTTACTTTACAGCCTTATTCTAAAATTGATTAAATCGTTCCCCCCCCCCTCATCAATCTACACACAACACCCCATAATGACAATCAAAATGTATTTAAAATGTGATATTCAGGTTTTCAGACCCTTATCTCAGTAATTTGTTGAAGGACCTTTGGCAGCGATTACAGTCTCAAGTCTTTTTGGGTATGATGCTACAAGCTTGGCACACCCCCGAGTGTGGGGCTCCCGAGTGGCGTGGAAGTCTAAGGCACTGCATCTCAGTGCAAGAGGCCTCACTACAGTACCTGGTTCGAATGCAGGCTGCATCACATCCGGCCGTGATTGGGAGTCCCATAGGGCGGCGCACAATTGACCTCAATTGTCGAGAATAAGCCATTTAATTAGGCGACCAGTTCAGTAGTGGGGTGTAAGAAATGATCAGACTCATGACATCATAACCAGTCCAATAATGTTAATAGTAACACATACCAGTCCAATAATGTTAATGAACAGTAACACACACCAGTCCAATAATGTTAATGAACAGTAACACACACCAGTCCAATAATGTTAATGAACAGTAACACACACCAGTCGAATAATGTTAATGAACAGTAACACATACCAGTCCAATAATGTTAATGAACAGTAACACACACCAGTCCAATAATGTTAACAGTAACACACACCAGTCCAATAATGTTAATGAACAGTAACACACACCAGTCCAATAATGTTAATGAACAGTAACACATACCAGTCCAATAATGTTAATGAACAGTAACACACACCAGTCCAATAATGTTAATGAACATGTGAACAGTAACACACCAGTCCAATAATGTTAATGAACAGTAACACACACCAGTCCAATAATGTTAATGAACAGTAATGTTAATGAACACACCAGTCCAATAATGTTAATGAACAGTAACACACACCAGTCCAATAATGTTAATGAACAGTAACACACACCAGTCCAATAATGTTAATGAACAGTAACACACACCAGTCCAATAATGTTAATGAACAGTAACACACACCAGTCCAATAATGTTAATGAACAGTAACACATACCAGTCCAATAATGTTAATGAACAGTAACACACACCAGTCCAATAATGTTAATGAACAGTAACACATACCAGTCCAATAATGTTAATGAACAGTAACACACACCAGTCCAATAATGTTAATAAACAGTAACACACACCAGTCCAATAATGTTAATGAACAGTAACACACACCAGTCCAATAATGTTAATGAACAGTAACACACACCAGTCCAATAATGTTAATGAACAGTAACACATACCAGTCCAATAATGTTAATGAACAGTAACACACACCAGTCCAATAATGTTAACAGTAACACACACCAGTCCAATAATGTTAATGAACAGTAACACACACCAGTCCAATAATGTTAATGAACAGTAACACATACCAGTCCAATAATGTTAATGAACAGTAACACATACCAGTCCAATAATGTTAATGAACAGTAACACACACCAGTCCAATAATGTTAATAAACAGTAACACACACCAGTCCAATAATGTTAATGAACAGTAACACACACCAGTCCAATAATGTTAATGAACAGTAACACACACCAGTCCAATAATGTTAATGAACAGTAACACACACCAGTCCAATAATGTTAATGAACAGTAACACACACCAGTCCAATAATGTTAATGAACAGTAACAATAACACACCAGTCCAATAATGTTAATGAACAGTAACACACACCAGTCCAATAATGTTAATGAACAGTAACACACACCAGTCCAATAATGTTAATGAACAGTAACACATACCAGTCCAATAATGTTAATGAACAGTAACACACACCAGTCCAATAATGTTAACAGTAACACACACCAGTCCAATAATGTTAATGAACAGTACACACCAGTCCAATAATGTTAATGAACAGTAACACATACCAGTCCAATAATGTTAATGAACAGTAACACATACCAGTCCAATAATGTTAATGAACAGTAACACACACCAGTCCAATAATGTTAATAAACAGTAACACACACCAGTCCAATAATGTTAATGAACAGTAACACACACCAGTCCAATAATGTTAATGAACAGTAACACACACCAGTCCAATAATGTTAATGAACAGTAACACATACCAGTCCAATAATGTTAATGAACAGTAACACACACCAGTCCAATAATGTTAACAGTAACACACACCAGTCCAATAATGTTAATGAACAGTAACACACAGTCCAATAATGTTAATGAACAGTCCACCAGTCCAATAATGTTAATGAACAGTAACACATACCAGTCCAATAATGTTAATGAACAGTACCACCAGTCCAATAATGTTAATACCAGTCCAATAATGTTAATGAACAGTAACACACACCAGTCCAATAATGTTAATAAACAGTAACACACACCAGTCCAATAATGTTAATGAACAGTAACACACACCAGTCCAATAATGTTAATGAACAGTAACACACACCAGTCCAATAATGTTAATGAACAGTAACACACACCAGTCCAATAATGTTAATGAACAGTAACACACACCAGTCCAATAATGTTAATGAACAGTAACACACACCAGTCCAATAATGTTAATGAACAGTAACACACACCAGTCCAATAATGTTAATGAACAGTAACACACACCAGTCCAATAATGTTAATGAACAGTAACACATACCAGTCCAATAATGTTAATGAACAGTAACACACACCAGTCCAATAATGTTAACAGTAACACACACCAGTCCAATAATGTTAATGAACAGTAACACACACCAGTCCAATAATGTTAATGAACAGTAACACATACCAGTCCAATAATGTTAATGAACAGTAACACATACCAGTCCAATAATGTTAATGAACAGTAACACACACCAGTCCAATAATGTTAATAAACAGTAACACACACCAGTCCAATAATGTTAATGAACAGTAAACACACCAGTCCAATAATGTTAATGAACAGTAACACACACCAGTCCAATAATGTTAATGAACAGTAACACACCAGTCCAATAATGTTAATGAACAGTAACACACACCAGTCCAATAATGTTAATGAACAGTAACACACACCAGTCCAATAATGTTAATGAACAGTAACACACACCAGTCCAATAATGTTAATGAACAGTAACACACACCAGTCCAATAATGTTAATGAACAGTAACACACACCAGTCCAATAATGTTAATGAACAGTAACACACACCAGTCCAATAATGTTAATGAACAGTAACACACACCAGTCCAATAATGTTAATGAACAGTAACACATACCAGTCCAATAATGTTAATGAACAGTAACACACACCAGTCCAATAATGTTAATGAACAGTAACACACACCAGTCCAATAATGTTAATGAACAGTAACACACACCAGTCCTATAATGTTAATGAACAGTAACACACACCAGTCCTATAATGTTAATGAACAGTAACACACACCAGTCCTATAATGTTAATGAACAGTAACACATACCAGTCCAATAATGTTAATGAACAGTAACACATACCAGTCCAATAATGTTAATGAACAGTAACACACACCAGTCCTATAATGTTAATGAACAGTAACACACACCAGTCCAATAATGTTAATGAACAGTAACACACACCAGTCCAATAACGTTAATGAACAGTAACACACACCAGTCCAATAATGTTAATGAACAGTAACACACACCTGTCCAATAATGTTAATGAACAGTAACACACACCTGTCCAATAACGTTAATGAACAGTAACACACACCTGTCCAATAATGTTAATGAACAGTAACACACACCAGTCCAATAATGTTAATGAACAGTAACACACACCAGTCCAATAATGTTAATGAACAGTAACACACACCTGTCCAATAATGTTAATGAACAGTAACACACACCAGTCCAATAATGTTAATGAACAGTAACACACACCTGTCCAATAATGTTAATGAACAGTAACACACACCAGTCCAATAATGTTAATGAACAGTAACACACACCAGTCCAATAATGTTAATGAACAGTAACACACACCAGTCCAATAATGTTAATGAACAGTAACACACACCAGTCCAATAATGTTAATGAACAGTAACACACACCTGTCCAATAATGTTAATGAACAGTAACACACACCAGTCCAATAACGTTAATGAACAGTAACACACATCAGTGTTTAAAATAGAAAAAACAACAATCATTAGGAATTCTTAAATCACCAACTGCAAATGTTTATAGTTTCACAACCTTGAAAAGTTTTTCTGAAGGTGTAACGTTTTTAACCTGTCCAATAAAATGTAATATGAATATCAGAATGAATTAACAATAATAATTAACATAGTGAACAATAACTCATTAACTTGTTATTTATTGTGTGTGTGTGTGTGTGTGTGCGTGCGTGCATGGCCTATCATGGGAAAGCTGGGGGTGTTTCTTTTTAATTATTCTTTCTTTTTTTACCTTTATTTAACTAGGCAAGACAGTTAAGAACACATTTTTATTTATAATGATGGCCAGGAACGGTGGGTTAACTGCTTTGTTCTTTAGTCTGATACGTTTATTGAAGTCTGGTTGACAGGGCAACTCGGAGGTCATGCTGGCTGTCCAGTTTGTTTCTGCTTTTAGTTTTCAGCATGGCCATAGCAGAGAAGCCACTTTCACACAGACGGGTAGTGCTGAACGGTAGCATGATTCTGATTTCATGACAGGAGAGAGCAGGATACTCTCCCATTACGCTGCACCAGGACATTGGCCGTGTCATTTCCGGGAAGCACATGCTCAGCCCGCGATCAAATGACAGCGCCACCATCAGATCCTCTTCGTTGCTTGGCAATGTGATGCTTCCCATCTCCACCCGAAAGGCGTCCCGTATCCAGTCTCCTGTTCTCCTCCGGGAAGTAGTCGCAAGAACATACACTGCAGCTTGACAAGATGCTGTTTAACGGTTTGTTTGTGTGTCGCTGTGCGCTTTGTTGATTAGATTCTGAATCTCAAAATCAGCATTGGGAAACATGTCAATCCTCCCGTTAGAAACATGATTTCATCTTGAAGGCATCCACTTTGTCGCTCTGTTCAAATCGATTGTGCCACCTCCCTTGCATTGACACATTGAGAGAATTCAGATGATCAAATATATCCGGCAGGTAGGGAACTTTCGGAATGTTCGGCAGAGATTACTTGTTTTCCGAAAAAAATGCAGCAATCACCGAAAGAAAGGCAGCAATCACCGAAAGAAAGGCAGCAATCACCGAAAGAAATGCAGCAATCACCGAAAGAAATGCAGCAATCACCGAAAGAAATGCAGCAATCACCGAAAGAAATGCAGCAATCACCGAAAGAAATGCAGCAATCACCGAAAGAAATGCAGCAATCACCGAAAGAAATGCAGCAATCACCGAAAGAAATGCTGCAATCACCGAAAGGAAGGCAAAGGAAGCTCATAAAAGGCGACCCAACACTTTACCCCTGGAAAGACGGCGGACTTCTGCTTGGTAAAGAATCTGCTGGTGCTCCCTCCCCATATCCCTGCAGAAGGCCTGGAAACGCCTGCTTTTCGTGGAACTCTTTTTTTGATATAGTTGGCACACTTGATCACATCCTGGAGAGTGGCGTGGAGCTCAGGCACCATGTCCTTCGCTGCCAATGCCTCCCTGTGTAGGAAGCAGTGGTTCCACGTTGCACTCGGTGCTATCTCCAGGATCGGCTTTGCTACTCCGGGGTAGCTTTCCCGTCATGGCAGCTGCCCCATCAGTGGTCACTCCGACGCACCCATCCCAGGCCAATCCCACAGAGTCCAGTTACATATCCATTGTGTTAAAGACTCTGTGGTGACTCTGTGGTGTTGGTGGTGGGAAGATCATCACTAAAAAGGAACTGCTCCTCGAAGTTATCCCAGACGTGTCTGACGTAGACCATTAGAATTGCATGGTTAGCCACATCCGTGGATTCATCAAGCTGCTGTGCGTAATGGCCATTTGCACTGGTGCTCTCTGATGTCTGGTGCATTATGTCCTCAGACATGTCCTGGATTCTACTCCTCATGATGTCATTGGATAGCGGTATGGTTTTAAGTTGGCGGTTGACTCTCCCAAGATTTCAGTGCACAACAATTGTGTGTCACATATGGATCAGTGTGTGTGTGGGGGGCGAGAGCGTTACTGTGTTCGTCAGTGAGTGAGTGCAGCGTGAAAATCCTCAAAGTCCAAACGTAGTTAGTCATTTCACCAATGTGGATGCACTGCTCGTGTAAAGTCAGTAACAATAAGCGGTGCAGCAGTTACCTTTCAAATCGTTTAATGTTATATACAGTTGAAGTTGGAAGTTTACATACACCTTAGCCAAATACATTTAAACTCAGCTTTTCACAATTCCTGACATTTAATCCCAGTAAAAATTCCCTGTCTTAGGTCAGTTAGGATCACCACCTTATTTTAAGAATGTGAAATGTCAGAATAATAGTAGAGAGAATTATTTAGCTTATTCAGCTTTTATTTCTTTCATCACATTCCCAGTGGGTCAGAAGTTTACATGCACTCAATTAGTATTTGGTAGCAATGCCTTTAAATTGTTTAACTTGGGTCAAACGTTTCGGGAATCGTTCCACAAGCTTCCCACAATAAGTTGGGTGAATTTTGGCCTATTCCTCCTGACAGAGCTGGTGTAACTGAGTCAGGTTTGTAGGCCTCCTTGCTCGTACACTCTTTTTCAGTTCTGCCCACAAGTTTTCTATAGGATTGAGGTCAGGGCTTTGTGACGGCCACTCCAATACCTTGACTTTGTTGTCCTTAAGCCATTGTGCCACAACTTTGGAAGTATGCTTGGGTCATTGTCCATTTGGAAGACCCATTTGCGAGCAAGCTTTAACTTCCTGACTGATGTCTTGAGATGTTGCTTCAATATATCCACATAATTTTCCTACCCCATGATGCCATCTATTTTGTGAAGTGCACCAGTCCCTCTGCAGCAAAGCATCACCACAACATGATGCTGCCACCCCCGTGCTTCACGGTTGGGATGGTGTTCTTTGGCTTGCAAGCCTCCTCCTTTTTCCTCCAAACATAATGATGGTCATTATGGCCAAACAGTTCTATTTTTGTTTGATCAGACCAGAGGACATTTCTCCAAAAAGTACGATCTTTGTCCCCATGTGCAGTTGCAAACCGTAGTCTGGCTTTTTTATGGTGGTTTTGGAGCAGTGGCTTCTTCCTTGCTGAGCGGCCTTTCAGGTTATGTCGATAACCTTTGCTGTTGTTCTGGGATTGATTTGCACTTTTCGCACCAAAGTATGTTCATCTCTAGTAGACAGGACGCGTCTCCTTCCTGAGCGGAATGATGGCTGCGTGGTCCCATGGTGTTTATACTTGTGTACTATTGTTTGTACAGATGAATGTGGTACCTTCAGGCATTTGTAAATTGCTCACAAGGATGATACAGACTTGTGGAGGTCTACAAATTTTTTTCTAAGGTCTGGGCTGATTTCTTTAGATTTTCCTATGATGTCAAGGAAAGGGGTACTGAGTTTGAAGGTAGGCCTTGAAATACATCCACAGGTAAACCTCCAATTGACTCAAATGATGTCAATTAGCCTATCAGAAGCTTCTAAAGCCATGACATAATTTTCTGGAATTTTCCAAGCTGTTTAAAGGGACAGTCAACTTACTGTATGTAAACTTCTGACCCACCGGAATTGTGATACAGTGAATATAAGAGAAATCATCTGTCTGTAAACAATTGTTGGAAAAATTACTTGTGTCATGCACAAGTAATTTGCCAAAACTATAGTTTGTTAACAAGAAATGTGTGGAGTGGTTGAAAAATTAGTTTTAAAGACTCCAACCTAAGTGTATGTAAACTTCTGACATCAACTGTATATATACACTACCGTTCAAAAGTTTGGGGTCATTTAGAAATGTCCCCGTTAGAATCAAAGCAGGATCAAAGACTGTTGGTCAACTTTCCTCTCCTCTCCTCTCCTCCTCCTCTCCTCCCTAGTGAATATATGGAATCAGAAGAACTGAGTAATGGTAACTGCTCCCTCCACAGTCCTACATATTTCCCTCCTTTACAGCACCCCCATCTCTCTCTTTCTTCCTCCTCCTCTCCCACGTTCTTTATTCCTTTTCTCTCCATCCCCTGTGGGTGGATTTGTGTAGTAAGCGTAGAGTGAAGTGACCGAACGCTCAGAGCCAATGTGTGTCTTTGATCTTTGAAACCTTAGACGCCAGCCACCTGTGTCTCGCAGCCATGGAGATAATGTTGCTGGGGAGATTGATGTGAACGTAGACAGGGCTATACTACTCGCACAGAGTTCTGATGAGGCAGGTCCAGAATGGTAACACTCCAAAATCACTAGCTACATCCATGTCTCTCACTCTTCCCTATGGTTCTTACTTTTCTTAATGCAATGTGTATTCTCAGCTGCTAGATTGCTGAATGTTGGAATGGCTGAAGGTGCAGGTTAAATACATAGGTTTCAGCTTCAGATCAGGGAAGAGGATTTAGGGTTCAACTGTCACTGTTTTATATGGTTGAGATCCTGGAGCATTTAGGGGCCTGGCCACTGCTATAAGCCCCCTACAGACACACACCCTCTCCCTTGCGTTCTCTTCTCTCCCCCCATCTCCCTCGCTCCTCTTCTCTCCCCTCTATTTTATGGTTGCTGGCATTGACAGGAATGCTTATTTCTGAATGGCGAGGGCGGACATTTGTCGAAGCACTGAGTTAGAGGGCGGTGTTCGTGTAGTTGTGTGATGCTGATATGGCACTCAGGTTTTTTTCATCGGACTCCTTTCCTTTATCTCTGTGTCTGAATGATTGAAAGATATTTCTCGGTTGTGAATAGACTCTCTTCTCCGCCCCATCTCTAGAATCCATATTCTCTCTGGACTGATACTAGTCTGACATGAGCAGGGGCGCAACTTTCACTGGGAACGGGGGGGGGATTTTGTGCCGCCCATTGGATATGAGCATACTTGTCTTGATGAACTTTCCATTTGTACTGCCAATGGTAGGTCATGATTTGATCATTTAGTGATGAATTTTGTCCCTTCTCTCTCTCCATGTAGCTCCGGACGCCACTAAAGACCCGTGTCTGAAGGTGCGCTGCCCTCCTCACAAGGTGTGTTTCAGCCACGACTACCAGACAGCCATCTGCACCAACACCAACCACAAGCAGCCTAGACACAGGTAAGACTCTCATAAAGCACACCATTAGCCCTTAGTCCTCGACAATGTGCGGTAAAGGAAAAGAAAAGCTGAAACTCAAATGCCTTTCTTTAGCTTAATGGCTTTGATGATGTATATAATTTAGTAACCTACAGTACACCCTGGCCTGGTATTAACCACACCACCCACCTGCCTCCTAAGTGCAAATCATGTGCAATCTCTGTGTCCTAGCCTCTCTCCGCAGCCATTGAAGTCCGCGGAGGTATGCACTCTGCATGGCATTTCCTCGGCTTCTATTACTGCTCTTGTCTACTGAGATGACATTTGATTGACAGAGAGAACAGGAAGAAGGGGGAGGAGGAGGGGGCGGGAGCATATCATTACATATAGGATCTCTGTGGGGGAGAGAAAGAAGGCGGAGGCGTGGGCCCCCCTCAACACTTGATCCCGGTGCCTCTGTCCAGTCTTCAGTTTAATACAAACAAATCTAAATTATGCAATGGCCGTTAATAGGGAGTAAGTGCTCGTTACTCATAATTACTGGCGCCTCTGGGTGTACAGGCTCAGAGAAGAGCAGAACAGAGACTCGTCACTGGAGGGCTCCAAGCACGTCTTCTGTCGCTACCACTGCTCTGCTGATCCAGTTTCAAACTGAATATATCAGAAAAAGAACCTGTGTACATTAACATGCATTCAATTGTTGCGAATACTCTGGTTAATACAATAGTTAGATTAAAATGTTGACATGCTTTGCAAGAATAATGATTTCCCTTACAATCCGGTTTATATGGTAGCCTGGCTCAGGCTACCTGATAGGACTGATAGGCTACCTGAAAGGTGCGTAAAATCGGCAATCAAAATAAACGTTCTACTGTATCACAGGCATCGTCTCATTTTTGGGAAACCTATTTGATTCCGAGTTCAGACATAAAAAAGTTTGTATGTGAAAACTGTTTCAAAGATGCACACTTTCGGATTTTCCAAACTCACTTCGCCAAACTCACATTTTCGCCAACGAGGAAGGCTCGCGTTCCTTGTCATAGTACATGCACAGATCAAATACACAGCTGGAACTTTAGTTAAAGTGTTCAGATGTTCTAATCATTTGAATCGTGAGACCTTCAGGGTGATATTTGGGATGATGACTTGTTCATAACTTGTTAAATTCAATGAAGTTATGGCATATTAAAACAGATTGAAATTTAGCGCAGAGCTACGTACATGCAGAGGCACTCAGTGTTGAGTGTGATGTACTCTGAGTGACTGGAACACTGGTTCATATGCTGTATGTCTACACTATACCAGCTGGGTCGTTGTTATACTGTGCCGTTAACCTAGTCGAGCTCCATTTCCACTGTTAAAACAGCCAGCTGTGGTGTGTGTGTGTGTGTCAAGGGAAACACAGCTGACCTTCCCCCCCCCACACACACACGAACGGTCGCACACACTATCACCAGGAGGCCAATGAGATGGAGAGAGACCCTGCCACGATTTGAGAGAGCTGGACAGAGAGCACTAAGGAGGCAGGCAAATGAAGAGAAACCAATGGACAGAGAGAAACAACAAGATAGGAGGAAAATAAGGATTATTCCCTTCTCTCTCTTTATTCTCTCTCCTTCCTTTTGCTCTCGCTCTCTCTCCTTCTCGATCTCGCTCTCTCTCCTTCTCTCCCTCTCTCCTTCTCTCCTTCCCTTCTCTCTCTTTATTCTCTCTCCTTCCTTTTGCTCTCGCTCTCTCCTTCTCTCCTTCTCTCCTCCTCTCCTTCTCTCCTTCTCGATCTCGCTCTCTCTCCTTCTCTCCTTCTCTCCTTCTCTCCTTCTCTCCTTCACTCCTTCTCTCCTTCCTTTTGCTCTCTCCTTCTCTCCTTCTCTCCTTCTCTCCTTCTCGATCTCGCTCCTTCTCTCCTTCTCTCCTTCTCTCCTTCTCTCCTTCCTTTTGCTCTCGCTCTCTCTCCTACTCTCCTTCTCTCTTTCTCGCTCTCTCCCTCTCTCTCCTTCTCTCCCTCTCCTCTCTCTCTTTCTCGCTCTCTCGCTCTCTCTCCTTCTCTCCCTCTCACTCTCTCTTTCTCGCTCTCTCGCTCTCTCTCATTCTCTCCTTCTCGATCTCGCTCTCTCTCCTTCTCTCCTTCTCTCCTTCCTTTTGCTCTCGCTCTCTCTCATTCTCTCCTTCTCTCCTTCTCGATCTCGCTCTCTCTCCTTCTCTCCCTCTCACTCTCGCTCTCTCGCTCTCTCTCCTTCTCTCCTTCTCTCCTTCTCGATCTCGCTCTCTCTCCTTCTCTCCCTCTCTCTTTCTCTCCCTCTCGCTCTCCCTCTCTCCCTCCTTGTGCTCTGTGGTCAGTCAGTCAGAATGATGTCCGCTGGGTAAAGAAGAGAGTGAGAGTTTCACGGCAGGGTCTTCAGGGGTGGTCTGTGAGCCTAATGCCCTCCCCTCTTCCCACACACGTACACACACACCATTCTGTCACACCCCGACACGTAACACAGAGACCACACGCATGAACAAACACAGGCGTGTTGGACACACAGCTATCTGACAGCGATCCTTCTCTCCCTCGCCATGCGTATGTGTTATCTACCCAGACATAGATACCCTGACTAGAGGAAGCACACGCTTCAACACACCCACATACACACACACTCACACGCACACACACACACAGCTCTCCTAGGCTTTCAGAGTTATCTATGAAAAGGAGGGAGGAAGGAGGAGAGAAAGGGGAGGAGGAGGATGAGGGTGGACATCTTTAGGAGATTTTGATCAGCCTCATCAGCGTTTTATATTACACAGTATTATGAGACATAATTGCTTTTTTATTCACTAGTAGGTATTGGCAGTGCGTGGCATGTCTAATCTGTGATTATAGTGTTTTTGTCACGGCTGGGGAGATGGATAATTATAGGCATCAAGGAGGTGTCTGCCTGCCGATCCGCACCACACCATGCTGCCCCAGACCTGGACGGGAATGGACCCGTTTCACAGCCAGAGATGTGTGACAGATTTACCCCTTACCCCCACTCTGACACCCGCACCCTATTCATTCTCAAGTCTTGACGTTCGCCGTACATCCCAGTTGTCAGATTCATTTCGGGGAAGGGTTTTGTATTCTCTAACTTCACACCTCTGGTGTTGTTGCAGAGGAGGGTGATGTGTCGACAGACAGACTGGGTGAGGGAGGGCGGAGCACTTAACGAGAAGATTGCTGGAAGATTTTATCCAATGTAATTACGCTCGTTATAGAAAAGCACTGGTGGACCAGGGCCTTCATTATCCTGGTACACACACGCTCACGCACGCACGCACGCACGCACACACACACACACACACACACACACACACTACTATCCACAAGGAGAGAGAGAGAGAGACTGAACCATGGATGTACAGTACATCATTTGGTTTGAGAGTTACAGCAGTAATGGACACCTCGGGCGCCATCTTGGTACGAAGACAATTAGATTGGAGTGATTAGACATGCTGTTATTATTCTACTGCTGTTGTTTTGGACCGTTTGGAACAAGAAGTGTAGTTGGCAGACCTGTTTATCTACTGAATAGACAACTTTGATTGGGAGCGATGCAATTGTGTGCAATTTGACTTCTGCAACGTGCATTTTGAATGCAATTTGGATGCAATTAAAGTTGTATGAACAAGCAATATCCAATGAAATTGAGTTCAAAGGCCTAGGTCAGTCAAAAAACGTGATTTCTATGTGTTCTTATATAATACCACACTATGAGGTATGAATAATACTGTGAGATTGTGAACATTATGATAATGCCCTATTAGTGTTGAGAGCTGTTTGAAAAGACAGCCTGAAAATCACCAGGTGCTAAATAGTCCCAGTCGGTATTAGATAGAGCGTCGTAGCCCAGCCCACCTATGGGGACAACAACCCGTGGTTAACTAGGTTACTCCATTGGCTCACAGCAAAAACGTTACCTTTTTCATGTGCAATTTTCGTGCTGTCTGCTTGTTTTAGTCAGTTACAAACTACATTTAAGAAAAGTACAGCATGTCTAGAGATGACTTTTCCACACTGCCTGCTCCCTACCGTTCTCACTCAGGCTGCCTATCATGACGGTGCTAGCCGCCACGTGAGTCAGTGCTAGCAAGCTACCGACCGGGAACATTAAGCTAGCCATGGCCAACAACACAAACAAATGGACTATATAGATGCCAGTAGTGAGTGGAGTTACAAATGGACTATACTAAACAAGTTAAATGTCTTATCTGTGATGAAATGTTTTCCACACACATAACTACATGTAGCCTACTTGGACACCGGTTCCCCACATTACCCACTGTCCTACACTGAATAGCCTGAAGCCACAGGGCTCTTCTCGAAGCTGTCCTTATTTCCCTACGTGGGAGCATTGCCAACCGTAGGTCGGGATGTTTGGCCTGGTTCATGTACATTGAACAGCACAGCAGCTTTTCTGCATGTTTTGTTATTTCTATGTAACAAAAAATTGACTGAAAATGTTGTTTTTGACGCCTCTTTTACAATGGGGCTCAATTGGAAAGAATGTGGTTTCCCCAATTTGGGGGCGTGGGGAATTCCTTACGTGAAGATCGACTTAGACTATTAGTTAATAATAAAAGAGTTCTAAACCTCTCTGCCAATAGCAGCTGTTCAGTTTTCCCCTCCCCCACACAGACCACTCCCAGACAGTCCTAGCAAAAGTCTTCCTTGAGAAATTGCTCTTTGCTAAGCTATTTTTGTGTCTTTTTTTTAACCATTTTAATTTAAATGATCACAGTACATAATTGTTACCCAGAAATGATTTGATATTGTGAATGAAACAGCTGCATTGGCACCTTTATAACATCCACTGTTGTCATTGGAAACCCCTGACGTTTTGCTCAACTGCCTGGATCTCTTACCACAGTGCTCTCAGACATCTGGAATCGAGATACTGAGTCGAGTAGAAATGAACAATCAAATCTGTTCGCTTATCTTTGAGTAATATGCTACTATATTGCATTATGCGTGTGTCTCTCACTGACCCCCTCCTCTCTCTTCAGTGTGAAACCCAGAAAAGAAAGATTGACCCACAAACACTGGGCAGGAGCAGGGGCCCATGGGAAGTGTGGACCGTGCCCTGTCATCCACCCCAGCCCCGTGTGCGGCTCTGACGGCCACACCTACTCCTCTAAGGTGAGACGCATACCACCCCAACCCATCTTCTTCTCTCTCTCTCTCTCTCTCCCTCGTTCTCTCTTTCTTTAATATCTCTTTGTTTGGCTGCTCATTTATAGTCATAGGTCTACACACACACACACACCCACACGGAGAGCTTCGGAATAGCGACGCTCCGTAAATGCCCGCGTCAGCCGTGATGGATGACGCTGAGGATGAACTGTGTCTGCCGATGCCATTTGATTCCAGAGTCCTTCGGCTAGAGAAAAACAACCTCTCCCTCTTCTCCTCTCTTCTCCCTCGGTCTCGTTCAGTTCTTCCCTCTCTTTTGCTTCCCCAATTATCCCTGCTTTGCTCCCCCATCCCTCCACCTCACCCCCTCTGTCACCTTTACTGAGATAAAATGCCCATAGAATGTAAGCCCTTTTAATAGCTAGAAACCACTCTGTAACCACAGACACACATACACGCACGCATGCACACACAAAATCTAATCTGGCCTGCGTTACCACTGAGGGAGGCGATCCTCTGCCTCATAGATTCGCAGAGATCAATCAGCCCTCTTCTCATGGGGGTCCTGTCATTAGCACACACTGACACACACACACACATACCTGCCCCCACTCCCCTTTGCCTCATCCACTCCAGAGGTGGAGAGGGGGATTGGGGTGTCACTCTCCATCAGAGAGCGAAGGAGGGGAGGGGGAAAGGGGTGGCAGTGTTGTCCCTCTCTCCTCTCCTTTTACCTGCTCCCTCTGGCTTCAGTGGTCTGGATAAATGTGTGGCCTCAGTTAGCTGCTAGTGATGTCGCCCCTACTGAGACGAACAGCAATATAACGGTTAGCGCCTGGGCTAAGAATCTGGCTCTTATAGTGTAGTGCTCTTATAAAGTGTGAAATGATGTTGGATTCTCACATGCATATACACACACACACACACACACACACTCCAGATCCCATTATCAGAGGGATGCTTTCATCTCTGGAGAGAGACTGCAGCTTGCAGAGTAAAGCCCTTTACATTGCTCCTCTCTCCTAACTCTCTCCACTTCTCATCCTTCTCTCTCTTTGCTCATCCCCCTCTCTCCTAAACCCTCTGGATGAGTAGTGCTTCAGTCTGAACTTCTCGGCCCCCTCCACTCACTGTGGAACAATCATGTCCTCTCTCTTTCTCTGTCTCATCTTCTCTCTTTCTTTGTGTCTCACTTTTATGTTCCCTAATTCTCTCTATTACTGTGTCATTAGAGTGTAATGACACAGAAATAGAGAAAAATATAGTATTCCTTCGTCTCCCTATCGCTCTCTCTCTCCCTCCTTCCTTTTCCTTCTACTGTTCTCTGTACTTGACCCTCTACTTTTACCTCCCTAATTTTCTGTTTCTTTTCTGCATTTGTACATCATTTAAAACATATCAAAGCCGTACACAGAAAGAGGGAGAGAGATATTCCAGAATGTTCTCAATACTGACACAGACAGTGTTTGACTAGCCTGGAAATGGCAGCAAATTGAATTTTCTGGGGAATATTTCATAGGCTTCCTCTCCTCCCTCTGGACAGATAATTCAATATGTGTAGAACGGGAGAGTGGCGTACCTTTGTCAACAAATTGCATTAGGCGACATTAGTGCCGCTATCTAAGAACTGTCAGGGAGGAGGTGATGGATTTAAATTGGAATGTGTGAAATTGAAAGTGTCAACGGGAGAGCTGAGAGGAGAGAGAGTGATGTGTGTGTGTGTGTGTGTGTGTGTATGTGTGTGTGTGTGTGTGTGTGTGTGTGTGTGTGTGTGTGTGTGTGTGTGTGTGTGTGTGTGTGTGTGTGTGTGTGTGTGTGTGCGCGCATGCATCTCTTGCAGACCCTCAGAGGGAAAATTGGATTTTATTTTGACAGAAGGTTCATTATTTCAGGGATATTGTTTTAGTGCATTTAAAGGCTATTTCCATTTATTCATGACCTGATTACTGTACTCTGCTGTTGTATTGAGAAAATGGCTATGCTCTAACACACAAGCCAGGAAAAGAAAGCCAGTGGTCTGTGTAAAAGTGTGTTTACATAGCTTCTTAGTGGCCACATCTGTTCATTTGAGCTGAATGTCCAACATTACCTCAAGGGAGACTTGCCTACGTCATCTGCCTCTCCATGAAGAAAGACTCCACTACCCATGACTCTCTGTGTTTTGTAGTGTAAGCTGGAGTTCCAGGCGTGCACATCAGGGAAGAGCATCGCTCTGAAGTGTGAGGGACCGTGCCCATGTCTGCCTGGTCAGGAACTGGTCAAACCACACAGAGACAAGACAGAGAAGACCGGTGAGTAACCTTTAACCCTAAACCTGTCAGTCTGTCAATGAGTCTGTCAGTATCAGTCAGTCAGTCATTGTGTAGGTGGATTTTTTAAATTGGCAAAATAAAGAAGTGCTTCGGTTGCACACACAGGCACATGCACACACACACACGCACACACCAGTTAAAGTACACACAACCTTTTGTCCCAGCGTAGCATCTTGATCTAGTGAAATAAGCGCTGGTATTATGACAGCACATGCTGACTCTGTCTGGCCCTGTTTGGTTTAAAGTTGCCTGTTTCCATACATCACATTACTAACACACTGTAACTGTGCTATCAACGCTCATACTCCACATAATTCACTCACTTTAGTACGAGATTTGCAGCCATAGCGGTGAAAATACAACTATTGATATCCTGCTGACATTGTGAAACCAGTGTTGCAGCTGTACTTCAAGTACACAACGGCATGATGCATTTCAATACAGGTTAGGACAGAGGACAAGCGGTTGTATTGCGTGTTGGATTAAGCAATGCGTGTGTGAATTTTGCATCGGCACTAATGGAATTTTAAACCTGCATAGATGAGCTCTACCCTTCTAGATGTGATATAATGGTATGTTTTAAATAAATCAATGCGACTAAAGCTATTAGGAGAAACACGGCCTGTCATATTGAAAAAGAGACCAAATGTGTTCATTATGAATTGGTTCATAAGCTGTCAGTGAGTTTCCTCGTGATCAAATACAGCCCCGACAAGATCTTTTAATCAGAAAGTGGTGGTGATGTGTGTGCCTGAGCAGGGTTGATCTGAATGCATCACAGAGACGGTGGCAATCAAGTTAATGCAGTCACATATATGCGGACACACACACTGGAATGTAAAACAAGCAAAAAAAACTCCTTGTGGTTTAAGGAGTTTCCATCTCTTTCTCACCTCCTTTCCCATCTCTCTCTCTCTCTCTGAAGACAGTATAGCAGTATGGAGGTTGAGGGAGTGAGTGTGTGTACGTTGAGACAGTATAGCAGAATGGAGGGTGAGGGAGTGAGTGTGTGTGTGTTAAGACAGTATAGCAGTTTGGAGGGTGAGGGGGTGAGTGTGTGTTAAAACAGTATAGCAGTATGGAGGGTGAGGGAGTGAGTGTGTGTGTGTTAAGACAGTATAGCAGAATGGAGGGTGAGGGAGTGAGTGTTTGTTAAGACAGTATAGCAGAATGGAGGGTGAGGGAGTGAGTGTGTGTGTGTTAAGACAGTATAGCAGTATGGAGGGTGAGGGAGTGAGTGTGTGCTAAGACAGTATAGCAGTATGGAGGGTGAGGGAGTGAGTGTGTATTATTAAGACAGTATAGCAGTATGGAGATTGAAGGAGTGAGTGTGTGTTAAGACAGTATTACAGTATGGAGGGTGAGGGAGTGAGTGTGTGTTAAGACAGTATAGCAGTATGGAGGGTGAGGGAGTGAGTGTGTGTGTGTTAAGACAGTATAGCAGTATGGAGGGTGAGGGAGTGAGTGTGTGTTAAAACAGTATAGCAGTATGGAGGGTGAGGGAGTGAGTGTGTGTTAAGACAGTATAGCAGAATGGAGGGTGAGGGAGTGAGTGTGTGTGTGTTAAGACAGTATAGCAGTATGGAGGGTGAGGGAGTGAATGTGTGTTAAGACAGTATAGCAGTTTGGAGGGTGAGGGGGTGAGTGTGTGTTAAAACAGTATAGCAGTATGGAGGGTGAGGGAGTGAGTGTGTGTGTGTTAAGACAGTATAGCAGAATGGAGGGTGAGGGAGTGAGTGTTTGTTAAGACAGTATAGCAGAATGGAGGGTGAGGGAGTGAGTGTGTGTGTGTTAAGACAGTATAGCAGTATGGAGGGTGAGGGAGTGAGTGTGTGTTAAGACAGTATAGCAGTTTGGAGGGTGAGGGGGTGAGTGTGTGTTAAAACAGTATAGCAGTATGGAGGGTGAGGGAGTGAGTGTGTGTTAAGACAGTATAGCAGTATGGAGGGTGAGGGAGTGAGTGTGTGTGTGTTAAGACAGTATAGCAGTATGGAGGGTGAGGGAGTGAGTGTGTGTTAAAACAGTATAGCAGTATGGAGGGTGAGGGAGTGAGTGTGTGTTAAGACAGTATAGCAGAATGGAGGGTGAGGGAGTGAGTGTGTGTGTGTTAAGACAGTATAGCAGTATGGAGGGTGAGGGAGTGAATGTGTGTTAAGACAGTATAGCAGTTTGGAGGGTGAGGGGGTGAGTGTGTGTTAAAACAGTATAGCAGTATGGAGGGTGAGGGAGTGTTAAGACAGGATAGCAGTATGGAGGGTGAGGGAGTGAATGTGTGTTAAGACAGTATAGCAGTTTGGAGGGTGAGGGGGTGAGTGTGTGTTAAAACAGTATAGCAGTATGGAGGGTGAGGGAGTGTTAAGACAGGATAGCAGTATGGAGGGTGAGGGAGGGAGTGAGTGTGTGTTAAGACAGGATAGCAGTATAGAGGGTGAGGGAGTGAGTGTGTGTGTGTTAAGACAGTATAGCAGTATGGAGGGTGAGGGAGTGTTAAGACAGTATAGCAGTATGGAGGGTGAGGGAGTGAGTGTGTGTTAAGACAGTATAGCAGTATGGAGGGTGAGGGAGTGAGTGAGTGTGTGTTAAGACAGTACAGCAGTATGGAGGGTGATCGAGTGAGTGTGTGTTAAGACAGTGTAGCAGTATGGAGGGTGAGGGAGTGTTAAGACTGTATAGCAGTATGGAGGGTGAGGGAGTGAGTGTGTGTGTGTGTTAAGACAGTATAGCAGTATGGAGGGTGATCAAGTGAGGTTGTGTTAAGACAGTATAGCAGTATGGAGGGTGAGGGAGTGAGTGAGTGTGTGTTAAGACAGGATAGCAGTATAGAGGGTGAGGGAGTGAGTGTGTGTGTGTTAAGACAGTATAGCAGTATGGAGGGTGAGGGAGTGAGTGTGTGCTAAGACAGTATAGCAGTATGGAGGGTGAGGGAGTGAGTGTGTATTATTAAGACAGTATAGCAGTATGGAGATTGAAGGAGTGAGTGTGTGTTAAGACAGTATTACAGTATGGAGGGTGAGGGAGTGAGTGTGTGTTAAGACAGTATAGCAGTATGGAGGGTGAGGGAGTGAGTGTGTGTTAAGACAGTATAGCAGTATGGAGGGTGAGGGAGTGAGTGTTTGTTAAGACAGTATAGCAGTATGGAGGGTGAGGGAGTGAGTGTGTGTTAAGACAGTATAGCAGTATGAAGGGTGAGGGAGTGAGTGTGTGTTAAGACAGTATAGCAGTATGGAGGGTGAGGGAGTGAGTGTGTGTTAAGACAGTATAGCAGTATGAAGGGTGAGGGAGTGAGTGTGTGTTAAGACAGTATAGCAGTATGGAGGCTGAGGGAGTGAGTGTGTGTTAAGACAGTATAGCAGTATGGAGGGTGAGGGAGTGAGTGTGTGTTAAGACAGTATAGCAGTATGGAGGATGAGGGAGTGAGTGTGTGTTAAGACAGTATAGCAGTATGGAGGGTGAGGGAGTGAGTGTGTGTTAAGACAGTATAGCAGTATGGAGGGTGAGGGAGTGAGTGTGTGTTAAGACAGTATAGCAGTATGAAGGGTGAGGGAGTGAGTGTGTGTTAAGACAGTATAGCAGTATGGAGGCTGAGGGAGTGAGTGTGTGTCTTATTGTCTGTCATGAAAGTTGTATTTCAGGAGATTATTGAAGGTATTCCGGAAGAGAAATATAATCTAAAGGCAAACAGCAGGGAGAGGTTTTCTCCTCCAGTTGGAAAATGTGCTGAGGGATGGATGTGTGTGTGTGTGTGTGTGTGTGTGTGTGTGTGTGTGTGTGTGTGTGTGTGTGTGTGTGTGTGTGTGTAGAGTGTGTGTGTGTGTGTGTGGGGGGGCAAAACACAATCCTGGTGTAGGGACTAAGAGTGGTGGGCTTGGTATTACAGTGACACCTTGGCTGCTTCCCAAATGGCCGTATCCCCTATGGGCCCTTGCGCTATATAGAGAATATACTGCTATTTGGGACGGAGACCAAGGAATCAGCCATGTCTGTCTGTAGTAACTTTACGTGACATACTTATAACTGTAGGCCTTTTCATAGAGTGAAGGGGGAGGAAAGGAGGGAGGGAGGGAGGAATATAAAGCAACAGCTCTCA
Source organism: Oncorhynchus tshawytscha (assembly GCF_018296145.1). Lineage (NCBI taxonomy): Eukaryota > Metazoa > Chordata > Actinopteri > Salmoniformes > Salmonidae > Oncorhynchus > Oncorhynchus tshawytscha. Next base: position 7,893,308 of record NC_056449.1, on the reverse strand, counting down.
TTCCCTCCCTCACTGTAATCTCCTGCTTATGACGGAGAGCACACCCCTTTTCCATCTCTTTATATATATATATATAGCTATACAAACAGGTAAACACCAACATAATAGCCAGAAAAGCTTCAATGCGCCTTGGCATAGATCCTACAAGTGTCTGGAACACTATTGGAGGTGTGCGACACCATTCTTCTACGAGAAATTCCATAATTTGATGTTTTGTTGATGGTGGTGGAAAACGCTGTCTCAGGCTCCACTCCAGAATCTCCCATAAGTGTTCAGTGTTCAATTGGGTTGAGATTTGGTGACTGAGACACACACCACACACACCACCTTTAAATCCCCTATGCTCCTTTGAGACCCCTATTTCAAAGTCACTGAGCTCTCTTCTTAGCCATTGTAGCCAAAATAATGGGCAACTGGGCATTTTTATACATGATCCTAAGTATGATTTAAGTATGATTTTTTTTGTATAGCCATGTTTTGTAATGTATCCACACCCATAGTGCATCATGTATGTAATGATCATGTGGGGTGAAATGTATATATTTGGGGATGGGATCGCTCTGTTGGAGCAAAATATCGTCAATAAAGGTGGTAAATTGGGAGATTAGAGCAAGATGGGCAGGGACTCTGCTGTCCTTGCTTCGGGGGGGAAGCTTGTTCCACCATTGGGGTGCCAGGACAGAGAAGAGCTTTGACTAGGCTCTTCCTTGTCCTGTCGGGGTGGGAGGGCCAAGAGACCAGAGGTGGCAGAACAGAGGACTCGGGATGGGCTGTAGGGTTTGACCATAGCCTGAAGGTTGGGAGGGGCAGTTCTTCTTGCTGCTTCTTAGGCAAGTACCATGGTCTTGTAGTGGATGTGAGCTTTGACTGGAAGCCAGTGGAGTGTGGCGAGGAGCAGGGTGACATGGGAGAACTTGGGAAGGTTGAACTCCAGGCGGCCTGCGGCGTTCTGGATAAGTTGCAGGGGTTTGATGGCACAAGCGGGGAGCCCAACTGGCAGCGAATTGCAGTAGTCCAGACGGGAGATTAGGACCTGCGCCACTTCCTGTGTGAGGATTTTGTAGAGCATGAGCCTACAGGAGCGAGTCACTACTTTGATGTTTGCAGAGAATGACAGGGTGTAGTCCAGGGTCACGTCAAGGTTCTTTCCACTCTGGGATGGGGACACCATGGAGTTGTCAACCGTGATTGAGAGATCTTGGAGCGAGCAGGCCTTACACGGGAAGAAGAGCAGCTCCATCTCATCTAGGTTGAGCTTGAGGTGGTGGGTCGATATCCACGCTGAGATATCTGCCAAGGACGCGGAGATGCTTGACAACACCTGGGTGTCAGAAATGGGGAAGGAGAAAAGTAGTTGAGTGTCATCCGCAAAGCAATGATAGGAGAGACCATGTGAGGATATGACAGAGCTGAGTGAACAGGTTATACAGAGAGAAGTGGAGAAGGCCTAGAACCAAGCCCTGGGGGACACCAGTAGTGAGAGCACGTGGTCAGACACAGATACTATCAACGTCACCTGGTAGGAGCGGCCTGCCAGTTAGGATGCAATCCAAGCGTGTGCCGAGCCTGAGACGCCCGGCCCTGAGAGGTTGGAGAGGAGGATCTGATGGTTCACGGTGCCGAAGACAGAGGATAGATCTAGGAGAGTTTGAATAAAGGAGAGCGAGTCAGCTTTGGCAGTGAGAAGCGCTTCCGTGACACAGCAGAGCAGTCTCTGTTGAGTGACTCATCTCGAAGCCTGACTGGTTAGAGTCAAGAAGTTCATTCTGAGAGAGATAAAAAGAGCGTTGGTCAGAGACAGCACACTCAAGTGTTTTGGGGAAAAAAGAAAGAAAGTATACCGTTCTATAGCTTTTTGACGTCAGAGGAGTCAAGTGTTGGTTTCTTGAGGAGGGCAGCGACTGTGAGAGGGGAAGCAGCCAGTGGTACGGGGTGAGTTGATGAGGGAGGTGAGGAATGGGAGAAGGTCTCCAGAGATGGTCTGGAGAAGGGAAAAGAGGATGGGTTCGAGCGGGCAGGTTGTCGGGCAGCAGGGCATCACTAGTTTCAGGATTTCATCTGGAGAGAGAAGGGAGAAAGAGGTCAAGACAGGCTAGTTACAGTGGTTCTTCCTTTAAAAGTTGCGTCATACTGCAGTACACCTTGCGGGCTGCCGAAGAATTCTATGGCACGTTATTTAAGTGTCAGCCATTGTTGTTATTAATGCTAGTTAGTGCTAGTTTGACCAACAGAGGGCATATTTGAGAAGCAGTTGACCATTTTTAATATTGGCTGTACTGGAGAATTTAAAACCTTTTTTGTAAGAACATAGTATATGGAATTGATTTTAACAAATGTAGCTTAATTAATGTGATTAATATTATGCCGTGTAACGGTTTTCTAGTGGTGATGAAAGAGAGTCGGACCAAACTGCAGCGTGTCGATTGCGATCCATGTTTAATATAACAAAGAAACACGAACTTACAAAAAAACAATAAACGAAACCGAAACAGCCTATCTGGTGCAAACTAACAACGAGTACACATAGGACACTAAGGACAATCACCCACGACAAACTCAAAGAATATGGCTGCCTAAATATGGTTCCCAATCAGAGACAACGATAAGCACCTGCCTCTGATTGAGAACCATTCCAGACAGCCATAGACCTTGCTAGATAACCCACTAAGCTACAATCCCAATACCACCACCAAAACCCCAAGACAAACACACCACAATTACAAAAACCCCATGCCACACCCTGGCCTGACCAAATACATAAAGATGAACACAAAATACTTTGACCAGGGCGTGACAGAACCCCCTAAGGTGCGGACTCCCGAACGCACCTCAAAACAATAGGGAGGGTCCGGGTGGGCGTCTGTCCATGGTGGCGGCTCCGGCGCGGGACGTGGACCCCACTCATTTAATGTCTTAGTCCCTTCTCCCTTCGTCCCTGGATAGTCCACCCTCGCCGCCGACCATGGCCTAGTAGTCCTCACCCAGAACCCCACTGGACTGAGGAGCAGATCGGGACTGAAGGACAGCTCGGGACTGAGGCAGCTCGGGACTGAGGGGAAGCTCGGGACTGAGGGGAAGCTCGGGAGTGAGAGAAAGCTCAGGAGTGAGAGGAAGCTCAGGAGTGAGAGGAAGCTCAGGAGTGAGAGGAAGCTCAGGAGTGAGAGGAAGCTCAGGAGTGAGAGGAAGCTCAGGAGTGAGAGGAAGCTCAGGAGTGAGAGGAAGCTCAGGCAGGTTGATGGATCTACCAGATCCTGGCTGGCTGGTGGTTCCGGCAGATCCTGGCTGACTGGCACTTCTGGCGGATCCTGGCTGACTGGTGGATCCTGGCAGACTGGCGGATCCTGGCTGACTGGCGGATCCTGGCTGACTGGCGGATCCTGGCAGACTGGCGGATCCTGGCAGACTGGCGGATCCTGGCAGACTGGCGGATCTAACTGATCCTGGCAGACTGGCGGATCCTGGCCGACTGGCAGATCCTGGCCGACTGGCAGATCCTGGCCGACTGGCAGATCCTGGCCGACTGGCAGATCCTGGCCGACTGGCAGATCCTGGCCGACTGGCAGATACTGGCGGATCCTGGCAGACTGGCGGATCCTGGCAGACTGGCGGATCCTGGCAGACTGGCGGATCCTGGCAGACTGGCGGATCCTGGCAGACTGGCGGATCCTGGCAGACTGGCGGATCCTGGCAGACTGGCAGTTCTGGCGGATCCTGGCAGACTGGCGGATCCTGGCAGATCCTGGCAGACTGGCGGATCCTGGCAGACTGGCACTTCTGGCGGATCCTGGCAGACTGGCGGATCCTGGCAGATCCTGGCAGACTGGCGGATCCTGGCAGACTGGCGGATCCTGGCAGACTGGCGGATCCTGGCAGACTGGCGGATCTAACTGATCCTGGCAGACTGGCGGATCCTGGCTGACTGGCGGATCCTGGCCGACTGGCACTTCTGGCGGATCCTGGCAGACTGGCGGATCCTGGCAGATCCTGGCAGACTGGCGGATCCTGGCAGACTGGCGGATCCTGGCAGACTGGCAGATCCTGGCAGACTGGCGGATCCTGGCAGACTGGCGGATCCTGGCAGACTGGCGACGCTAGGCAGACTGGCAGTGCTGGGCAGACTGGCGATGCTGGGCAGACTGGCGATGCTGGGCAGACTGGTGGCGCTGGGCAGACTGGCGACGCTGGGCAGACTGGCGATGCTGGGCAGACTGGCGGTGCTGGGCAGACTGGCGGTGCTGGGCAGACTGGCGATGCTGGGCAGACTGGCGATGCTGGGCAGACTGGCGATGCTGGGCAGACTGGCGATGCTGGGCAGACTGATGGCGCTGGGCAGACTGACGATGCTGGGCAGACGGGGGCACTGGCGGCGCTGGGCAGACTGGCGGCACTAGCTGCTCCATATAGGCTGACAGCTCTGGCGGCTTCTTACAGACTGACCGCTCTGGCGGCTCCGTGCTGACTGGCAGCTCCTTGCAGACTGGCAGCTCCTTGCAGACTGGCAGCTCCTTACAGACTGACCGCTCCGTGCAGACTGACAGCTCCGTGCAGACTGACAGCTCCGTGCAGACTGGCTGCTCCATGCAGACTGGCTGCTCCATGCAGACTGACAGCTCTGGCTGCTTCATGCAGACTGACAGCTCTGGCTGCTCCATGTAGACTGGCTGCTTCATGCAGACTGGCAGCTCGGGCTGCTTCATGTAGACTGACAGCTCTGGCTGCTCCATGCGGACTGACAGCTCTGGCTGCTCCATGTAGACTGACTGCTTCATGCAGACTGACAGCTCGGGCTGCTTCATGTAGACTGACAGCTCTGGCTCCTCCATGCAGACTGACAGCTCTGACTGCTCCATGCAGACTGACAGCTCTGGCTGCTTCATGCAGACTGGCAGCTCTGGCTGCTCTATGTAGACTGGCTGCTTCATGCAGACTGGCAGCTCGGGCTGCTTCATGTAGACTGACAGCTCTGGCTGCTCCATGCGGACTGACAGCTCTGGCTGCTCCATGCAGACTGACAGCTCTGGCTGCTCCATGCGGACTGACAGCTCTGGCTGCTCCATGCGGACTGACAGCTCTGGCTGCTCCATGCGGACTGACAGCTCTGGCTGCTCCATGTAGACTGGCTGCTTCATGCAGACTGGCAGCTCGGGCTGCTTCATGTAGACTGACAGCTCTGGCTGCTCCATGTAGACTGGCTGCTTCATGCAGACTGGCAGCTCGGGCTGCTTCATGTAGACTGACAGCTCTGGCTGCTCCATGCAGACTGACAGCTCTGACTGCTCCATGCCGACTGACAGCTCTGACTGCTCCATGCAGACTGACAGCTCTGACTGCTCCATGCAGACTGACAGCTCTGGCTGCTTCATGCAGACTGGCAGCTCTGGCTGCGCTGAACAGGCGGGAGGCTCCGGCAGCGCTGTAGAGGAGAAAGGCTCTGGCTGCGCTGAACAGGCGGGAGGCTCCGGCAGCGCTGTAGAGGAGGAAGGCTCTGGCTGCGTTAAACAGGCGGGAGACTCCAGCAGCGCAGGAGAGGAGAAAAGCGCTGGCTGCGCTGAACAGGCGAGGCACACTGTAGGCCTGATGCGTGGTGCTGGCACTGGTATGCCGTGCATGCTATGCCAAGCCCACACCTTTCTCTCTACTCTGTCCAATACATCCTCCACACTCTCAGACTCAGCACTCTGCTTCGCCGACAGCTCCAATTCCATCCATGGCTCTGCCCAGGGTCCTTGTCCGTCAAGGATCTCCTCCCAAGTCCATTTATCCAAAGAGTGCAGCCTCTCCCAATGCTGCTGCTGCCTCTGTTGCTTCTCCTGCTGCTGCCTCTGCTCCTGCTGCTGCCTTTGCTGCTGCTGCTGTTGCTCCTGCTGCACCTGTCGCTTCTCCTGCTGCTGCTGTTGCTGCTGCCTCTGTTTACCACGCCGCTTGGTCCTTGGTTGGTGGGTGATTCTGTAACGGTTTTCTAGTGGTGATGAAAGAGAGTCGGACCAAACTGCAGCGTGTCGATTGCGATCCATGTTTAATATAACAAAGAAACACGAACTTACAAAAAAACAATAAACGAAACCGAAACAGCCTATCTGGTGCAAACTAACAACGAGTACACATAGGACACTAAGGACAATCACCCACGACAAACTCAAAGAATATGGCTGCCTAAATATGGTTCCCAATCAGAGACAACGATAAGCACCTGCCTCTGATTGAGAACCATTCCAGACAGCCATAGACCTTGCTAGATAACCCACTAAGCTACAATCCCAATACCACCACCAAAACCCCAAGACAAACACACCACAATTACAAAAACCCCATGCCACACCCTGGCCTGACCAAATACATAAAGATGAACACAAAATACTTTGACCAGGGCGTGACATGCCGTTTCTAAACCCTCTGGGTTTCCATCAGGAAAATATGGCTCTGTACAACGTGACAGGTCGGGAGTAGGCTACTAAAAGCAAAAATAATCCTAACGTTTCCACACCCTGATTGTAGTCGAACCAATACCCAAACGGAGATTCAGTGAAAATAAAATTTTTGTTGATTTATCATGACCAGTCCCCACGCTTGTCTCGTAGCAGCGTGACGGTGCTGGAAGAGTTGACCACATTCGGGTAGGCTATTGCTTCAAATCCTATTATAACAATGGGATGACTTTGGGTGTTCCAGTAAGCAATAATTTGTTGCCTTTATTAGCCTACTTTATTCTGAAAAATTCATACGTAACTCTGCCAAACCAACAAGCAAAAATGAACTGGTGAAGGCCATCAAGACAAATTGACGATACAACAATTCAACAAATGCATTGATCATCTCAGCAAGATTTTACTCGTGGTCGTGGAGCTGGGGGGAAGTAAAACTAAAATGTAGTTGAAATAAACATCTGCATTTTAAGTTTTTTTCTCGTTATTTTATTAAAGATATGCCCCTTTTTTTTCAATTTTCTCCTAAAATGACATACTCAAATCTAACTGCCTGTAGCTCAGGCCGTGAAGCAAGGATATGCATATTCTTGGTCCCATTTGAAAGAAAACACTTTGTACTTTGTGGAAATGTGAAAGGAATATAGGAGAATATAACACAATAGATCTAGTAAAAGATAATACAAAGAAAAAAACAACCGTTCTTTTGTATTTTTTTTGTACTATCATCTTTGAAATGCAAGAGAAAGGCCATAATGTATTATTCCAGCCCAGGTGCAATTTAGATGTTGTCCAGTAGATGGAAGCAATGTATGTGCAAAGGTTTAGACTGATACAATTGAACCATTGTATTTCTGTTTTTTAAAAATTGTATCAAGACTGCCCAAATGTTCCTAATATGTTTATTAATAGCTTTTCATGTTCAAAATTACGCACTCTCCTCAAACAATAGCATGGTATTCTTTCACTGTAATAGCGACTGTAAATTGGACAGTACAGTTAGATTAACAAGAATTTAAGCTATGATATGTCTATGTCCTGGGAAAGGTTCTTGTTATTTACAACCTCATGCTAATCGCATTAGCCTATATTAGCTCAACCGTCCCATGGAAGAGACACCAATCCCGAAGAGGTTTAAATACTCAAAAGTTTGACATTTCTAACTCAAAACCTTATGCAACTGCTGAATGTCAGATAAAGCACACAGTATACTGTACAGTATCTGTTCATCAACATCTTTATGCTTCCGTTAAGCATCAAATACATTACAAATTGGGGCGATATTAACACATACAGTAGCCGGGCTATTAAGAGTCTATTGTCCTGCTAATAGTCCATCATGGGTGGATGGCTCCCCTTGTATTCCAGTGTATTGAATGAATGTATTAATTACAGTCATTTACCATTCTCATTCTCGTAGTGGAAACATTGTTTGCTGAGTTCACAATCTCATTTTCAAGTCCTTCTTTAAAAAATAACGATATTTTGGAGATTTTTCCGTTTTCAAATAACCGAAAGTGAGCGGTTGTAATCTGAATAAAGGGGAAAAGGCCGTTCTTGAACATGGGGTGAGACAGTAGGCCCTTTTAATTTTGTCTGGCTTGCCATTCCAAATAAAATGGCATATGTTTTGCTCATATAATTTAAACAGGTCACTAGGTGTAGGCAAAACCATAAGCAAATAAGTAAATTGATATGACTAAAGAGTTAATCGGGGTGATTTTTCCAGAAATAGACAGGTATTTTCATCAAGGACCCGTTGTTTGCAGAGACCACAAACAGGAGGTGGAGTTCCCGAGCTCACAGGTGTGCCTGACATGGGTTGTGACTCCATCCCGTTCCTTGCCCTCTTCAACGTGTCATTCTCCGCCTGACTCTCCGCCAATGACGTGACTCTCCGCCAATAATTACATTTAGGGGATTGGAGGATTCTAAATGAATATCTAAGGTTTATTTTTTCGTAAGGGCAAATCTGTTTTGTGAGAATATCTAAGGGGATTTTATGTCATTATAATGCAGGGTTAATAATAATAATAATAATTTGCTTTGTAAATAAGGATGCATTATGAAAGGAAAAGGACATGTGCAAGAGACAGTGGTCATTTTTTGTTAAGGCAAATCTGCTCTGTGAGAATATCTACGGGCCTTTTATAGAATTATAATGCAGGGTTAATAATCATAATAATAATAATAATCGTTGGGTAACAGATCGGCTCTTGGAACTCATTAAGAGGCGGCTTCGATCTTCAATATGTTTTATTATCCAAATGTTAAAGTGCGTGTGGGCGACGGAGATGGTGCAGTTCGAGGTCATTCAAAACATTTCTTTATTAAAGACGATCAGAAAGATTGTTGCTACTTATTTATTTTGGTCCGAAGCCATGAATGAGTGAGTCACTCAGCTTTATGTACAGTAGGTGCCGAGGCTATATGACTGCGCCATCAACTTGATTATTTAGCAGACATTACTTACTGCTACTTTTAGTCAACACATATCTACAGTTGAAGTCAGAAGTTTACATACACTTAGGTTGGAGTCATTAAAACTAGTTTTTCAACTACTCTACAAATTTCTTGTTAACAAACTATGGTTTTGGCAAGTCGTTTAGGACATCTACTTTGTGCATGACACAAGTCATTTTTCCAACAATTGTTTACAGACAGATTATTTAACTGTATCACAATTCCAGTGGGTCAGAAGTTTACATACACTAAGTTGACTGTGCCTTTAAACAGCTTGGAAAATTCCAGAAAATGATGTCATGACTTTAGAAGCTTCTTTTAGGCTAATTGACATAATTTGAGTCAATTTGAGGTGTACCTGTGGATGTATTTCAAGGCCTACCTTCAAACTCAGTACCCCTTTCCTTGACATCATAGGAAAATCTAAAGAAATCAGCCCAGACCTCAGAAATGTAATTGTAGATCTCCACAAGTCTGGTTCATGAACGCCTGAAGGTACCACATTGATCTGTATATACAATAGTGCGCAAGTATAAACACCATGTGACCACGCAGCCGTCATACCGCTCAGGAAGGAGACGAGTCCTGTCTCCTAGAGATGAACGTACTTTGGTGCGAAAAGTGCAAATCAATCCCAGAACAACAGCAAAGGACCTTGTGAAGATGCTGGAGGAAACAGGTACAAAAGTATCTATATCCACAGTAAAACGAGTCCTATATCGACATAACCTGAAAGGCCGCTCAGCAAGGAAGAAGCCACTGCTCCAAAACCACCATAAAAAGCCAGACTACGGTTTGCAACTGCACATGGGGACAAAGATCATACTTTTTGGAGAAATGTCCTCTGGTCTGATCAAACAAAAATATAACTCTTTGTCCATAATGACCATCTTTATGTTTGGAGGAAAAAGGAGGAGGCTTGCAAGCCGAAGAACACCATCCCAACCATGAAGCACGGGGGTGGCAGTATCATGTTTTGGGGGTGCTTTGCTGCAGGAGGGACTGGTGCACATCACAAAATAGATGGGATCATGAGGTAGGAAAATTGTGTATATATTGAAGCAACGTCAGTCAGGAAGTTAAAGCTTGGTCGCAAATGGGTCTTTAAAATGGACAATGACCCCAAGCATACTTCCAAAGTTGTGGCAAAATGGCTTAAGGACAACAAAGTCAAGGTATTGGAGTGGCCATCACAAAGCCCTGACCTCAGTCCTATAGAAAATTTGTGGGCAGAACTGAAAAAGCATGTGTGAGCAAGGAGGCCTACAAACCTGACTCAGTTACACCATCTCTGTCATGAGGAATAGGCCAAAATTCACCCAACTTATTGTGGGGAGCTTGTGGAAGGCTAACCAAAACATTATTATTATTTTTTTTTCACCTTTATTTAACTAGGTAGGCTAGTTGAGAACAAGTTCTCATTTGCAACTGCAACCTGGCCAAGATAAAGCATAGCAGTGTGAACAGACAACACAGAGTTACACATGGAGTAAACAATTAACAAGTCAATAACACAGTAGAAAAAAAGGGGAGTCTATATACATTGTGTGCAAAAGGCATGAGGAGGTAGGCGAATAATTACAATTTTGCAGATTAACACTGGAGTGATAAATGATCAGATGGTCATGTACAGGTAGAGATATTGGTGTGCAAAAGAGCAGAAAAGTAAATAAATAAAAACAGTATGGGGATGAGGTAGGTAAAAATGGGTGGGCTATTTACCGATAGACTATGTACAGCTGTAGCGATCGGTTAGCTGCACAGATAGCAGATGTTTGAAGTTGGTGAGGGAGATAAAAGTCTCCAACTTCAGCGATTTTTGCAATTCGTTCCAGTCACAGGCAGCAGAGAACTGGAACGAAAGGCGGCCAAATGAGGTGTTGGCTTTAGGGATGATCAGTGAGATACACCTGCTGGATCGCATGCTACGGATGGGTGTTGCCATCGTGACCAGTGAACTGAGATAAGGCGGAGCTTTACCTAGCATGGACTTGTAGATGACCTGGAGCTAGTGGGTCTGGCGACGAATATGTAGCGAGGGCCAGCTGACTAGCGCATACAGGTTGCAGTGGTGGGTGGTATAAGGTGCTTTAGTGACAAAACGGATGGCACTGTGATAAACTGCATCCAGTTTGCTGAGTAGAGTGTTGGAAACAATTTTGTAGATGACATCGCTGAAGTCGAGGATCGGTAGGATAGTCAGTTTTACTAGGGTAAGTTTGGCGGCGTGAGTGAAGGAGGCTTTGTTGCGGAATAGAAAGCCGACTCTAGATTTGATTTTCGAGTGGAGATGTTTGATATGAGTCTGGAAGGAGAGTTTACAGTCTAGCCAGACACCTAGGTACTTATAGATGTCCACATATTCAAGGTCGGAACCATCCAGGGTGGTGATGCTAGTCAGGCGTGCGGGTGCAGGCATCGAACAGTTGAAAAGCATGCATTTGGTTTTACTAGCGTTTAAGAGCAGTTGGAGGCCACGGAAGGAGTGTTGTATGGCATTGAAGCTTGTTTGGAGGTTAGATAGCACAGTGTCCAATGACGGGCCGGAAGTATATAGAATGGTGTCGTCTGCGTAGAGGTGGATCAGGGAATCGCCCGCAGCAAGAGCAACATCATTGATATATACAGAGAAAAGAGTCGGCCCGAGGTTGAACCCTGTGGCACCCCCATAGAGACTGCCAGAGGACCGGACAGCATGCCCTCCGATTTAACACACTGAACTCTGTCTGCAAAGTAGTTGGTGAACCAGGCAAGGCAGTCATCCGAAAAACCGAGGCTACTGAGTCGGCCGATAAGAATATGGTGATTGACAGAGTCGAAAGCCTTGGCAAGGTCGATGAAGATGGCTGCACAGTACTGTCTTTTATCGATGGCGGTAATGATATCGTTTAGTACCTTGAGCGTGGCTGAGGTGCACCCGTGACCGGCTCGGAAACCAGATTGCACAGCGGAGAAGGTACGGTGGGATTCGAGATGGTCAGTGACCTGTTTGTTGACTTGGCTTTCGAAGACCTTAGATAGGCAGGGCAGGATGGATATAGGTCTGTAACAGTTTGGGTCCAGGGTGTCTCCCCCTTTGAAGAGGGGGATGACTGCGGCAGCTTTCCAAACCTTGGGGATCTCAGACGATATGAAAGAGAGGTTGAACAGGCTGGTAATAGGGGTTGCGACAATGGCGGCGGATAGTTTCAGAAATAGAGGGTCCAGATTGTCAAGCCCAGCTGATTTGTACGGGTCCAGGTTTTGCAGCTCGTTCAGAACACCTGCTATCTGGATTTGGGTAAAGGAGAACCTGGGGAGGCTTGGGCGAGTAGCTGCGGGGGGGGCGGAGCTGTTGGCCGAGGTTGGAGTAGCCAGGCGGAAGGCATGGCCAGCCGTTGAGAAATGCTTGTTGAAGTTTTCGATAATCATGGATTTATCGGTGGTGACCGTGTTACCTAGCCTCAGTGCAGTGGGCAGCTGGGAGGAGGTGCTCTTGTTCTCCATGGACTTCAAAGTGTCCCAGATCTTTTTGGAGTTGGAGCTACAGGATGCAAATTTCTACCTGAAGAAGCTGGCCTTAGCTTTCCTGACTGACTGCGTGTATTGGTTCCTGACTTCCCTGAACAGTTGCATATCGCGGGGACTATTCGATGCTATTGCAGTCCGCAGGATGTTTTTGTGCTGGTCGAGGGCAGTCAGGTCTGGAGTGAACCAAAGGGCTATATCTGTTATTAGTTCTGCATTTTTTTGAACGGAGCATGCTTATCTAAAATTGTGAGGAAGTTACTTTTAAAGAATGACCATGCATCCTCAACTGACGGGATGAGGTCAATGTCCTTCCAGGATACCCGGGCCAGGTCGATTAGAAAGGCCTGCTCACAGAAGTGTTTTAGGGAGCGTTTGACAGTGATGAGGGGTGGTCGTTTGACTGCGGCTCCGTAGCGGATACAGGCAATGAGGCAGTGATCGCTGAGATCCTGGTTGAAGACAGCGGAGGTGTATTTGGAGGGCCAGTTGGTCAGGATGACGTCTATGAGGGTGCCCTTGTTTACAGATTTAGGGTTGTACCTGGTGGGTTCCTTGATGATTTGTGTGAGATTGAAGGCATCTAGCTTAGATTGTAGGACTGCCGGGGTGTTAAGCATATCCCAGTTTAGGTCACCTAACAGAACAAACTCTGAAGCTAGATGGGGGGCGATCAATTCACAAATGGTGTCCAGGGCACAGCTGGGAGCTGAGGGGGGTCGGTAGCAGGCGGCAACAGTGAGAGACTTATTTCTGGAGAGAGTAATTTTCAAAATTAGTAGTTCGAACTATTTGGGTATGGACCTGGAAAGTATGACATTACTTTGCAGGCTATCTCTGCAGTAGACTGCAACTCCTCCCCCTTTGGCAGTTCTATCTTGACGGAAAATGTTATAGTTGGGTATGGAAATCTCAGAATTTTTGGTGGTCTCCCTGAGCCAGGATTCAGACACGGCAAGGACATCAGGGTTAGCAAAGTGTGCTAAAGCAGTGAGTAAAACAAACTTAGGGAGGAGGCATCTGATGTTGACATGCATGAAACCAAGGCTTTTTCGATCACAGAAGTTAACAAATGAGGGTGCCTGGGGACATGCAGGGCCTGGGTTTACCTCCACATCACCCGCGGGAACAGAGGAGGAGTAGTATGAGGGTGCGGCTAAAGGCTATCAAAACTGGTCGCCTAGAGCGTTGGGGACAGAGAATAAAAGGAGCAGATTTCTGGGCATGGTAGAATATATTCAGGGCATAATGCGCAGACAGGGGTATGGTGGGGTGCGGGTACAGCGGAGGTAAGCCCAGGCACTGGGTGATGATGAGAGAGGTTGTATCTCTGGACATGCTGGTTGTAATGGATGAGGTCACCGCATGTGTGGGAGGTGGGACAAAGGAGGTATCAGGGGTATGAAGAGTGGAACTAGGGGCTCCATTGTAAACTAAAACAATAATAACTAACCTGAACAACAGTATACAAGGCATATTGACATTTGAGAGAGACTTACAGTAATCACAGGTGTTGAATTGGGAGAGCTAGCTAAAACAGTAGCTAAAACAGTAGGTGAGACAACAACAGCTAATCAGCTAGCACAACAACAGCAGGTAAAATGGCGTTGACTAGGCAGGGAGGGTCGGATTAACTACACACAGAGCCTGAGTGCGGCTGGGGCCGACAGATAAAACATAAACAAGCAGAATGGAGTACCGTGATTAATGGACAGTCCAGCAGGCATCAGCTATGTAGCCAAGTGATCAGTGTCCAGGGGGCAGCGGTGGATGGGGCAGGGAAGCTAGACTGGCGAGTATTATCCAGGTTAAAAAAACTGGCTGGCTGTGCAGAAGGTAAAAGCCGCTAGCAGTGGCTAACAATGACTAAATAGCTTGTAGCTAGTTAGCTGGTTAGCTTCTGGAGGTTCTTGAATGTGTTCTAAAAATTAAAAATAATAGCGATTCCGTATCACATTGGGTGAGGCAGGTTACCGGAAGGTATAAACAAATAAAAAATCGAAAGTAAAGTAAATATGGGTCCAGTGAGTGGTTGGGACGCGGCGATTCAGACTGTTAGCAGGCCTGTGCTAACAAGCTAACAGTTAGTAGACCGGGGCTAAACAAGGTAGCAGTTAGCGGACCGGGGCTAAACAAGCTAGCAGTTAGCAGGTCGAATTAGCAAGCAAGGAGATAGCAAGGGCTAGAAAGTTAGCCTTTGGGGGACGTCGCGATGGGGTGAGTCTGTTTATGCCTCTTCATGCGGTGACATCGATAGACCGGTCGTGGGTCCGGATATTGTAGCCCAGGAGTATGCTTCGGTGGTAGCACAGGAGCTCTGGCCGGGCTAGCTTCAAGCTAAGTGAATGGAAACGCTAGCCAGGAGTAATCATCCGGGGTTGCGGTTAGCTAGTTAGCTAGTTGTGAAGATCCAGCTGAAAATGTTCCGCTTGCGGTGGGAATCCGGTGGGAATCCGGGGATAAAAAATAATAGGTCCGTTATGCTCTGGTTAGAGTCGCGTTGTTCGAACTGGCGAACAACGCTAAAGGTTAGCTGATGACCGGTTAGCTGAAGACCGCTAGCAATGGTTTGCTGACTGATAGCTGGTAGTTAGCTGGCTAGCTTCAGTTGAGGGGTTCTGGATCCGAAGTAAATATAAATACTTTAGAAAAAAAAGCAGATCCGCGCTACATTGGGTGAGGTGGGTTGCAGGAGAGTATTTAGATGTTGAGGTTTAGCAAAATGTTTTAAAAGATATGAGAAGAAAAATATGTTTAAAAAAAAGATATATACAAGGGACACGACACGACACGACAAGACGTCTGACTGCTACGCCATCTTGGATTTGACAGAAGTTAAACAATTAAAGGCAATGCTACCAAATACTAATTGAGTGTATGTAAACTTCTGACCCACTGGGAATGTGATGAAAGAAATAAAAGCTTAAATAAATCATTCTCTCTACCATAATTCTGACATGTCTAATTCTTAAAATAAAGTGGGATCCTAACTGACCTAAGACAGGGAATTTTTACAAGGATTAAATGTTAGGAATTGTGAAAAACTGTTAAATGTATTTGGCTAAGGTATATGTAAACTTCTGACTTCAACTGTACCTTAAGGGGGGGGGGGTAGAAGCTTGACATTTTGAGTGATAGAAAGTGGCTTTAGCAGTGGATGCAGAGGAGGAGAAGGTAGACAGGAGGGAGTGAAAGGATGATCGGTCCTCCGTTTTCATACAGTGGTTCCTCCTTTAAAAGTTGTGTCATACTGCAGCACACCTTGCGGGCTGCTGCAGCATTCTGTGGCAAGTTATTTAATTGTCAGACATTTTTTTTAACGTTAATGCAAGTTAGTGGTAGTTTAACCACCAGAGGGCAACTTTGAGAAGCATGTGATAGTCTCCCATATTGGCATTACTAGAGAATTTAAAACATTTTTTTGTGATAACATAGTACATGGGATTGAGTTTAATACATTTGGCTGAATAAATTTGATGAATATTAAGGTGTTTCTATTCTGAGATAAATTAAACCCTCTGGGTTTTTGTTAGGATGGAATGGAAAATATTGCACTTCACAACGTGACGGTCGGTAGTAGGCTACAGCATAAGAGGATTCTAAATTAATATCTAAGGGGTATAACATTTCCACCTCCTAATTGTAGTGAAACCAACACTCATTTCTCCTATGGTAGGCCTACAGTATATCTAAAAATATTCTCCACCAATGATTACATTTAGAGGATTGGTGGATTCTAAATTAGTAAGGGGCATTTTCTGTTTGGATCTATGAGAATATCTAAGGGGCTTTTATATAATTATAAATTAATTAATACAAATAATAATAATAATCGCTTTGTTTAGAAAGTAACGATATTTCGGAGATTTTGTTTTTTTTCTCGAAAAATGACAGTGAGTGATTGTAATCTGAATGAAGGCCAAAATGATATTTATGAAGGCCAAAGTATCGCCCTGCTAATAGCCATAATGACGCTGTACAACGTGACCATGTGTGTTTGAAAGAGCATTTCCCAGTAAGCAACACTTTGTTTGCCTTCATTAGACAACTTTGTTCCAATATTTCCGTAATTCATTGATATTTATTCCCATAACAATTCATTATGGATCCATAACTAAATCAACATCGGCATTTTGAAAGAGTATTTTTATCATTATTTTATTCATGAAAGCATAGAGATGCCTGTCACGGATAGCTAGGAGTGGTGGGTGTGGAATCAGGCGCAGAGAGCAATGCTTCCAATGCATACGTTTATTAAGCTGGGTCTAGCCAACAACCAGGCAAAATGACCAATAATCAGGTATGTCCCCAAAACCAGGGAAATAACAGACAGCAAAATACGTATGAGCAAAACAATTTCACCTCTGACAGTGAGAATAACCCACAGAAAAGCAGGCGGGTCCTGGATGTTCAGATAGGCCATAATTAACAACAAATGAAAGGTGAAAACAATCAAGACAAAACCAACAGAAAAGAAAAAGGAATCGGTGGCGGCTAGTAGACCGGTGACGACGACCGCCGAGCGCCGCCCGAACAGGGAGAGGAGCCACCTTCAGTGGAAGTCGTGACAACGCCATTATTAGTTCCATTGTTTTAGTTTGAACATGCAGACTGGCACTAAGAACAGAACAGCAGGAACGTTTCCCTAGTCAGCGCCATTATTAGTGCAATGCCCCTTAAATATTTTGGAGATGATTTTGTTTACAAATAACGTAAAATTAGTGAGGAAAAAGGCCATTCTTGAACATGGGCTGAGACATTGTTACTAATTTGTAAATAAAGCCAGTTTGTTATTTAGAATTATTTATTTCTGATTTGAGAGGGAGAAAAACCAAAAACCTACAGTCATCTCATGGGTCTCCCAGTCGAGGCGGGCATTGAACCAGCATCTGTAGCAACACAGCTTGCAATGCTATGCAGTGTCTTAGACCGTTGCACCACTCGGGTGCTGTGTAATGTGACCGGTCGGGAGTGGCCTACAGTACTACAGTGACAGCAAAATAATCCTAACAAAATAATATAATAAAACTCCTCGTGTAACAACAGTTTTAGTAAGTATTACTGAAGTCGTGCACAAGTATCAGTTTCTGTTTAGGTTTATGTCGCCCATTCATTGTCATTTAGAGACACAGTAGGACCCAAATGTAACGATCATCGTCGGAATGAGACCAAGGTGCAGCGTGGTAAGCGTACATTTCCTTTTCATTTTCAATGTCCACCAGAAACAATAAACAATACAACGACCGAACAGCTTCGTTGTGCAAACTACATGCACATGAACAAAGACAAGATCCAACACAGAAGGAGGGAAAGGGCTGCCTAAGTATGATCCCCGATCCCGATCAGAGACAACGATAGACAGCTGCCTCTGATTGGGAACCACACCTGACCAGAAACAAAGAATTAAAGAACATGCCCACCCAAATCACACCCTGACCAAACCAAAATAGAGACATAAAAAGGCTCTCTACGGTCAGGGCGTCACACCAAAAGCATAATCAGTGCTCCAACTCCCCCTTGCGCTGGTCTGGAGCAATGAAGTAGTGACGCAGGGTAACGTACTAAACCACAAATTAGCTCATAAGTCCCGCGGCGTAAGCTCACAACTTTTAAAGAAGGAACCACTGAAGGATGCGGAAAGGAGGAGAGTAGGGATCGAAGGAGGCAGAATCGAGTGACGGGGGATTTAGCAGAAGGGAAAGATGATGGGATAGAAGAGAGTAGTGGAAGAGAGCAAGGATTGTGATGGCGCATTACCATCTGTGTAGGGATTAGTGGGTCGGCT
>NC_056449.1:7705131-7870131 GCF_018296145.1 Oncorhynchus tshawytscha | reverse complement strand
GACTAAACAGAGGGCCGGCAGGACAGAGGGTCAGAGGGAGAGAGACGGCGGGGGAGAGAGAGAGGATAAAGAGAAACGAAGAAAGAGAGAGGGATAGAGGGAGAGAGGGGCATCGAGAGAAAGAAAGAGAGGACTAGAGAGGGAGACCGAGAAAGAGGGAGCGTGTGAACCTCTTCCTGTCAGATGTTACAGGTCTTATGAAGTTTCCTGATTCAAAGTGGATCCTGAAAAACCCCTCGGAGAGAGAGGAGGTTTGAGGGCTCTGTCTCTTTAAACAGGAAGAGGAGGGAGAGAACAGGAGAAGAGGTCCGAGGGCTCTGTCTTTTTAAACAGGAAGAGGAGGGGAGGGAGAGAATAGGAGAAGAGGTACGAGGGCTCTGTCTCTTTAAACAGGGAGAAGAGGTTCGAGGGCTCTGTCTTTTTAAACAGGAAGAGGAGGGGAGGGAGAGGACAGGAGAAGAGGTCCGAGGGCTCTGTCTCTTTAAACAGGAAGAGGAGGGGAGGGAGAGAACAGGAGAAGAGGTCCGAGGGCTCTGTCTCTTTAAACAGGAAGAGGAGGGGAGGGAGAGAACAGGAGAAGAGGTCCGAGGGCTCTGTCTCTTTAAACAGGAAGAGGAGGGGAGGGAGAGGACAGGAGAAGAGGTCCGAGGGCTCTGTCTCTTTAAACAGGAAGAGGAGGGGAGGGAGAGAACAGGAGAAGAGGTGAAGGGGAGGCAGAGAGGAGAAGAATAGAGGGAAGGAGAGGAAGCGAGGTGTCACAGCCTTAGTGGTAATTCTCAAACTCGGGTATGCAATGCCATCTGGGGTACGCCAAATAAAAATGTGATTCACATTAAAAAATATATGTATTCTTCACAGTTTTAAAGAGTACATTTTATATTTCCCAAATGGGGCTATACATTTGGGTGAGCTAATTTTCTCGCGCCTGGGTAGCCTGGGTAACATTCAACCACATTAACCGTTACTCTCTCGTGGGAAACGTTCACTCTTGCTCAGTCATTTAGAAATTAAACATGACTATTTGAAAAAAAAGCCACGGGAGTTTTTTGAGCGAGAATAAAGCCGACTTTCAAGTAGTAAGACATGTATAAAAGCAACAGATACCATTAGTAAGAAGGGGCTAGAGGCGTCTTATATGGTGAGCTACCGAGTGGCTAGGACAGGCAAGCCCCATACTATTGTGGAGGACTTCATCCTTCCTGCTGCCACGGATATGGCTGGGACAATGCTGGGGGAAAAGGCCCAAAAAACTATAGACAATGTCTTCATCAAACAACACTGTTTCATGACGCATCAGTGACATGACAGGAGATGTTTTGAAACAATTACTGCTTCGCATACAAGCCAGATAATTCTATGCATTCTATGCTGGATGAATCAACAGATGAGGCGGGCCAGGCTCAGCTCCTGGTTTATGTTTGTTACAGCTGGATGAGTCAACAGATGAGGCGGGCCTGGCACAGCTCCTGGTATATGTCTGTTACAGCTGGATGAGTCAACAGATGAGGCGGGCCTGGCACAGCTCCTGGTTTATGTTTGTTACAGCTGGATGAGTCAACAGATGAGTCAATATATGTGAGCCTGGCACAGCTCCTGGTTTATGTCCGTTACGTTTATGGGGGGTCAATTAAGGAAGACATCCTCTTCTGCAAACCACTGAAAACAAGGACAGCATGAGAGGATAATTTTTAAAGTACTGGACAGCTTTGTGACATCAAATGGACTTCGGTGGTCAAGATGTGTTGGTGTCTGTACTGATGGAGCAAAAGCCATGACAGGGAGACACAGTGGAGTGGTAACGTACGTGCAAGCGGTTGCTCCCGGCGCCACTTGGGTACACTGCATCATCCACGAGAGGCTTCAATGGAATGCCTGACAGCTTGAAAGATGTTTCGGACACTACAGTGAAAATGGTTAACTTTGTTAAGGAAGGCCCCTGAACTCTCGTGTATTTTCTGCATTATGAAATGATATGGGCAGCGACCATGTAACACTTTTACAACATACAAAAGTGCGCTGGTTATCAATGGGAAAAGTATTGACACAATTGTTTTTAATTGAGTGACGAGCTTAAAGTTTTCTTTACTGACCATAATTTTCATTTGTCTGACCGCTTGCATGATGACGAGTTTCTCATACGACTGGCCTATCTGGGTGGTGTTTTTTCTCGCCTGAATGATCTGAAACTAGGATTACTGCGACTCTCCGCAACTATATTCAATGTGCGGGACAAAATTGAGGCTATGATTAAGAAGTTGGAGCTCTTCTCTGTCTGCATTAACAAGAACAAAACACAGGTCGTTCCATCATTGTATGATCTTTTGTGTGCAAATCAACTCAAGCTTACGGACAATGTCAAATATGATATAGCGAGGCACCTGAGTGAGTTGGGTGCGCAATTACGCAGGAACTTTCCCCGAAACGGACGACACAAACAACTGGATTCGTTATCCCTTTCATGCCCTGCCTCCAGTCCACTTACCAATATCTGAATAAGAGAGCCTCATAGAAATTGCAACAATCGGTTCTGTTAAAATTTAATTTAATCAGAAGCGATTGCAGATCTCTGGATTGGGCTGTGCTCAGAGTTTCCTGCCTTGGCAAATCACACTGTTAAGACACTGATGCCCTTTGCAAACACGTACCTATGCGAGAGTGGATTCTCGGGCCTCACTAGCATGAAAACTAAATACAGGCACAGACTGTGTGGAAAATTATTTAAGAGTGAGACTCTCTCCAATACAACCCAACATTGCAGAGTTATGTGCATCCTTTCAAGCACACCCTTCTCATTAACCTGTGGTGAGTTATTCACAATTGTTGATGAACAAGTAAGGTTTTATATGTAAGATGGTTAAATAAAAAATTATTGATTATTATAATATTATTATTTGGTCCTATAAGAGGTCTTCCCACAAGCCGGGTTGTGACAAAAAATGTACACTCATTCTTATATCGTAGTGTGTGTGTGTGGCAGGCTTACAATGATAGCAAAAACATTTGAGAGTGCGCTGACCCTGGTGCTAGAGGGGGTACGCAGTTGGAGGTTGAATGTTTGAAGGGTTACGGGACTATGAAAAAGTTTGGGAACCCCTGCATTAGACCAACAGTCCCCTCTGTCATCTCAGTGTGAGAGAGAACTGCATCTCT
Source organism: Oncorhynchus tshawytscha (assembly GCF_018296145.1). Taxonomy (NCBI): domain Eukaryota; kingdom Metazoa; phylum Chordata; class Actinopteri; order Salmoniformes; family Salmonidae; genus Oncorhynchus; species Oncorhynchus tshawytscha. The sequence goes on along the minus strand of NC_056449.1, from coordinate 7,866,981 downwards.
CACCCTGCACACACACCGTCTCTCAGTATAGCTTTATAGAAACCCACACAAAATTACACACAGCATGAGACTGAGGGAAACATGGATAGTAAAGGAGCCAAGCAGGGTTATTGAAGAGGGTATGTGAATATTTTCATGTGAACCTCAACCAGCATGAAAGATGTTGCTCTTTGAGTCTTCTCAACAGGGGCTGCTGTGTAATTGTGTGCGTGTGCATGTTTCTCATGGCAATGAGGGGCATGTGGGAGATGTCAGCACTGTGCACTACCACGGTCAATCGATCTGTGTTGGGGAACATGAAAGAGCAAGGGAGTGCATTGGATGTAAGGAAAAACACACAGCCTATGATCCTGTTTTTGATATTTCACCTGCAGGCCTGATCAATATATGTGAAAATCCTGTGTACTGTAGGGGAGGCAGAGAGGCAGGCCAGGCAGCACTTATTACCCATCTCCTCTTGGGATGAAGGCCCATTTATTACCCATCTCCTCTTTGGAGGCAGGCCCATTTATTACCCATCTCCTCTTTGGAGGCAGGCCCATTTATTACCCATCTCCTCTTGGGAGGCAGGCCCACTTATTACCCATCTCCTCTTTGGAGGCAGGCCCACTTATTACCCATCTCCTCTTGGGAGGCAGGCCCACTTATTACCCATCTCCTCTTGGGAGGCAGGCTCACTTATTACCCATCTCCTCTTTGGAGGCAGGGCCACTTATTACCCATCTCCTCTTGGGATGCAGGCCCACTTATTACCCATCTCCTCTTTGGAGGCAGGGCCACTTATTACCCATCTCCTCTTGGGATGCAGGCCCACTTATTACCCATCTCCTCTTGGGATGCAGGCCCACTTATTACCCATCTCCTCTTGGGATGCAGGCCCACTTATTACCCATCTCCTCTTGGGAGGCAGGCCCACTTATTACCCATCTCCTCTTTGGAGGCAGGGCCACTTATTACCCATCTCCTCTTGGGATGCAGGCCCACTTATTACCCATCTCCTCTTTGGAGGCAGGGCCACTTATTACCCATCTCCTCTTGGGAGGCAGGCCCACTTATTACCCATCTCCTCTTGGGAGGCAGGCCCACTTATTACCCATCTCCTCTTGGGATGCAGGCCCACTTATTACCCATCTCCTCTTGGGAGGCAGGCCCACTTATTACCCATCTCCTCTTGGGAGGCAGGCCCACTTATTACCCATCTCCTCTTGGGATGCAGGCCCACTTATTACCCATCTCCTCTTTGGAGGCAGGGCCACTTATTACCCATCTCCTCTTGGGATGCAGGCCCACTTAACACACACACTCCCTCACATTCTATACTAGTTCATTCTATCGACAGTCCACACTCCTCCCTTCCCTCTCCTACATTCCTTCCTCTCCCTTCCTCTCTTCATCATTCATTCTTCCTCGCTCTATCGATTCCCACTCCTCTACTCCCTCACACATCCTCGTCATCTCACTATCCTTCTCTCCCCTCACCCCCCTCTCGCATTTCTGTACTTTCTCTCTTCTCCTCTTTAGTGTTTTCTATTTCTTTCTCCATTTCCCACCTCTTACTCCTTCTCCATCTGCCTGTCTGTCTATCTATCGCTCTCTCTCTCTCTATCTATCTATCTATCTATCTATCTATCTATCTATCTATCTATCTATCTATCTATCTATCTATCTATCTATCTATCTATCTATCTATCTATCTATCTATCTATCTATCTATCTATCTATCTATCTATCTATCTATCTATCTATCTATCTATATCTTTATCTATCCTCCCTCCCCCTCCCTCCCTCTCTCTTTCTCCTCATCACTCTCCTTCCCTCCCTTCCTCTCGCATATCTATCTATCTCCTCCTCTCTCTCCAGGCCCATTATTCTGTGTGATGGTGATAGTTTCTCTGTTATGGCCGTCTGCATTGAGGACACCCTGATAACCCCTGTGCCCATACAGCCCGTTTAAATCATCTCTGCCTCCCTCCCTTTCTCACACAAGCACACACGCATGCTCGCACGCACACACACACACACACACACAAGCGCACACGAGCGCACAGACACGTTGTAGTTTATAGCTGTGTGCTGACTCTGGAATCAAGGGGAAGAGAAGGACAGTAGAGAGCGTTGTGCTTGTCATAACTCACCCCTAACCTCTATGCTATAGGGCTAGCGTCCCACGCTGCGCTGTGGCCATTCTCTACAGTAGCCATTTTCTAACATACAAGGGTTCACTGTTAGGTTTTACTGCTGAACCTGTTTCTCTAGTAGAGACATACAGCCGTAATGTGCAGTTATGGCTGCGGTGTAACTACCCCTTTATCACGTCACCGCTACCTGTATACTACAGTGTAACATAGAAGTCCTATCTGTGTTGTAGCCGTGCTTTATAATACTGCCGCCCCACGTGTAGCCAGGCCTTCGTGTCTGAGTAGGTTGTGTCTGGTCCCAGCGCCACCTGTGATGTCACTATTGACTGCAGGGCAATGAGCTGCCTGCCGCGCCACCCACCTGAATTGCATTTGCCTCTCTTTTACTTTGTTTTCTTCTCCTCTTTTTCACTCCCTCCCTCTCTCTTGATTTATTTGTTTTCCTGTAGAAGATGGAAGGGAGAGGGGGAGGGGGGAGGGAGGGAGGGAGGTGTTTACAGTTGGCGGCCGCGGCAACAGAAGGTGGATATTTAATCTCACACATGAAAGAGGGATGAAGAGAGGGACGGAGAGAGGGTGAAGAGCGATGGAGCGAGACAAGAAGAGAGAAAACAAGGAGAAAGTGAAGGGGTTGAGGGACAAGAGACTGAGAGGTACGGGGAAAAGGAGGCAAAGACAGAAGGGGTAACAGGTTGGATACATGGGGGAGAGAGCTAGAGAGAGAAATAAAAATCCCTGTTCAACATCTATTCAGAATGTGACCCCATGCAGTCTTATTGATTCCTCTGACGTATGTCTTTGTCCCCGACTCTCGAGGTAGAGGATGTTTTTGTGGAATCTCTGGTGTCGCAGAATGCAGCAGAGATTATTTCCTTTTTTATGCATGAGAAAAGGCCATTGTGAAGAGTCACAGAAAGCAGACGGCAATCTATTTACTGATAACACTCTCCCTCCCTCCCGCCATCTCTTCCTTGTCCCTCCCTCCCTCCCTCCTCCGCTGGTGCAGCATATTCAACTTGGTTAGACAAGGACTCATAAACACTGAAGTGTTCCTTACAGCAACACGCCAATCTCGCGGAGTTCTGAAAATGACCCATGTGGGTTGTCTGACCCGCCCACTTCGAGCAATTGCTGCATTTCAGCTTTGAGTGACAGCAGTCGCATCCCTGATGATGTGTTCTGCCTCAGGGCTCTACGGATCCACTCAGATCTTCAGGTGGAATCACACCAGCTGCAGATCATATCACAGGCCCACCTAGGGGGACTGTTTAAACACTTTGAGACTTGAGGTCCCTGTGACATCTGTGGGTCTTTCTGATGTAGTTGGGGGGGGGGTACAAAGAGGGTAGAGTGAGGACTGAGGCACTTAGGAGTGCATTTGGCCTGTTTGCTGTGTCTCCTGTCTGTGCGTCTCTGTGTGGTGAGAGCAACCTCACTGTTCTGAGTCACCGTTGGAAAAAAAGGACCCGAGGGGCAGGAGAGAGGGAGAGGGAAGAGGGGAGGGAGGGAGGGGTGAGAGAGAGAGAGCGCTCGATCTCTGCATGGGATCAGGTGTGAGTAACAGGGTCTGGGTGTCCTTGAGAAGGGGGACAGGACAGCAAATGAGAGAAGCTCCACAGGTCGATGTGAGGTTGTGAGATGTATTAAATGGAGTGGGAGCCGAGCGGAGAACAAATATCTCATTTCAGAGAGAGAGAGAGAGAGAGAGAGAGAGAGAAAGCAAGGTGAGAGAGAGGAGAAAGCCCTGTGGCTGCAACCTATAGCACATGGTATTTGCAGACCAGGAGAGATAGATAGATAGGAGGACATATTATATTTGCGGGTGGAGATAGATTATGGTTTGGCTGAGGGGAGATCCTGTCTTACCTTTCTCTCCCATGGTCTGCCTAAAATGAAGAATGCTTCGGAACCTTATCTATCTGCTCCTGTCGAGAGGGTAGAGCTGGGACGATAAACCGGAAATTATCAACACCAACCGTACCGGCCACTCATCGCTGGCATTTTGCTGATATCATTCATTATGATAAGTAGCCTATACTCGAGAATGTGAAGTTTGAAATGAAATAAGTTTGCTTATATGGGTGATTGTTAATGAGACAATTGATTGCTACAACCATCAAACTAATAGTAGTAGTAGTAGTAGTATTAGTAGCAGCAGTAGTAGTAGAAGAAGAAGAAACATACAGAAACTCAAGTCCTTTTGTTCACCCGACCTAGAATACCTCACAATCAAATGCCCACCGTATTACCTCCCAATAGAATTTTCTTCGATCATAGTCACAGCCGTGTATATTCCCCCCTAAGCTGATACCACAACACCTTCTTCGACATTTTTGAGGATAACACAGTGCCAACAAAGCGGCCCGCTTGCAAGGACTGTGAGCTCTCATTCTCCGTGGCAGACGTGAGTAAGACATTTTAACCGTGTTCACCCTCAAGGCTGCCTGGCCAGACAGCATCCCTAGCCACGTCCTCAGAGCATGCGCAGACCAGCTGGCTGGAGTGTTTACGGACATATTCAATCTCTCTCTATCCCAGTCTGCTGTCCCCACTTGCTTCAAGATGTCCACCATTGTCCACCAAGCAAAGGTAACTGAACTAAATGACTATCACCCCGCGGCACTCACTTCTGTCATCTTGTAGTGCTTTGAGAGGCTAGTTAAGGATCATATCGAACATCCTGTTGGGCTGTATAACTGCCTGGTACGGCAACTGCACCGCCCTCAACCTCAGGGCTCTCCAGAGGATAGTAAGGTTTGCCCATCACATCACCGGGGGCACACTGCCTGCCCTCCAGGACACCTACAGCACCTGATGTCACAGGAAGGCCAAAAAGATAATCAAGGACATCAACCACCCGTGCTATTATCCAGAAGGCAAGGTCGGTACAGGTGCATCAAAGCTGAGACCGAGAGACTGAAAAACAGCTTATATCTCAAAGCCATCAGACTGTTAAATAGCCATCACTAGCCGGCTTCCATCCGGTTACTCAACCCTAAGCCTTAGAAGCTGCTGCCCTAAATACATAGACATGGAATCACAAGTCACTTTAATAATGTTTACACACTGCTTTACTCATCTCATATGTATATACTGTATTCTATTCTACTGTATTTTAGTCAATGCCACTCCGACATTGCTCATCCTAATATTTAGATTTTCCTTAATTCCATTATTTTACTTCTAGATGTGTGTGCTGTTGTGAATGATTAGATACTACTGCACTGTTGGAGCTAGGAACACAAGCATTTCACTACACCTGCAATAACATCTGCTAAATAAATTTGATTCGATTTTTAGTAGTAGTAGTTTAAAGGGTAGTTTTAAAAAATGGTGAACGTTAATGTTATAAACTTATCTTTCTATTTATCGTTATCGCATCTATTCAGGCAATTTATCGCAATATGTCCATGTGGCCTCGCTCTACGAGTGGCACACACATCCTGTACCGTGTCATTACATTGGAAATAGCACCTCCATCTCCTTTCCCCTCACTCAGGATGGATGTCATCTGTTCACCTCTCCTTCTGATAGCTGGAGTTGTGCAGTTAATGGAATGCCATGGCAATTCTGTAGGTGTCCCCTACAATTATGGAATTTCTTCGATGCTCCTGTGCACGTACGCGTGTGTGTGTGTGTGTGTGTGTGTGTGTGTGTGTGTGTGTGTGTGTGTGTGTGTGTGTGTGTGTGTGTGTGTGTGTGTGTGTGTGTGTGTGTGTGTGTGTGCGTGCGTGCGTGCGTGCGTGCGTGCGTGTGTGTCAGAGCAGATAAGCACAGAGCCTGTGATTTTCCCCCCTGCTCTGTTCTACCTCCCACACACACTCTCTGAGAGACTGCTGAGACACTGTCACACTCCCTGAGAGACTGCTGAGACACTGTCACACTCCCACTGACATGACAACCCCTGTAAAACACAATGACCACGCCTAGGCTGCAGGGTGGAGAGAGAGAGGAGAGAGAGAGAGAGCAATGGGATCTGCGTGGGATCAGATGTGAGTAACAGGGTCTGGGTGTCCATGAGAGGGGGGTCAGTGTAGAATAGTGCCCCATTCCTACCTCCTGGGTTAGAGTCTGGCCACCGAGTCCCTGAATAGCCTGGCTGTACACAGACACTGTCATAGAATGTGATTTCATGACCTAGATGTCTTTGTGGCTACCTGGCCCTCCACAGAGGAACTCCGTCCCAGACAAAGCCTTCACACAGAGCAATCTTTACTGTTCCATGCTTCAAGAGCCTGGAAGATGGAAGGCATATGTGCGTGCGTGTGGGAGGTATCCAACTGGAACGCAGCAGATGGAGGAGATACATAAGAGTAGAGTCGATAAAGCTGACACACACCTAAACAACAGACACCTACACCTACACACACACACACACACACACACATTGGCACAGTCTCACACACAGAACTAGAGGCACACACACACACTTTATTCAGAGATGATTGCTTGGGGCAAAGCCTTAGATTATCTATATGTTTCCATTGAAAACAGTTTTCAAAACACTGGCTGAACAATTTACTGCCAGCCACTGTGGAAGTGCTCTCATTCCACCAAGACACGTTTCCTGTTTCACTGAATCCCATAAGCCATACACCCTTAGTGGATGTTGTGTCGACGTGTGTGCCCATCACAATTCATAGCTGAACAGACTCTCCTTTTGACTAGTACATCATGTAATGTCTTATCACCAGTTATACTACAGTATTGTTGAATACTCGTTTCTGATTGGATAGAAGGGCATCCTAGAATGGGCATTAAAACCAGATAACAGGACAATTGGAAAAGATATCGGGACACCTTGCAATCAGGATGCAATATGTGCCTATACATGCAGACCGTACTTGCTACAAAGTGACGGAACCTTTAACCAACAACCACACGAACAGAAATTGGAAACCTTGTAAACACAGGAAAAACGTTGTCAGCTAGCTAGCCTATTTGCAGACTCGCTAGCAACACAAACTGTTTGATACGCAGTGTGATCTCCTCGCAATGAACCGTGTCGAATGTCCTGGCGAGAAAGCTAGCTTTTCTAGCTATGCCAGGCACAATCGAGCGTCATCAGCTCGTTATGGATGTATCCAAATGAATGTCAATAGAAAAGCTTAAACAAACCCCAATGCAGCTACCTTGTTGTTATTCTGGCTGCAGAGGTTGTGAATGTGTTAGCTTGTAGCTATTTGGCTAGCTAACATGCAAGGGATGAGAACCATGCCAGCGAGCATGGCAATGGAATATACTGTATATAACGAACAACTGGGTGGTGTTATCATGTTGCAGATGCCCAAGTGCAATCAAGCGATGAGCTAGGCTACATGGCAAGAGAAGAATGTTGCCAGCCTTGCATAGTAATCGAACTAGCGACTTTGTCACGTTTCTAGATATAGCGCTAATCGAACGAAATGACTGGGTCCTGTCTCTAGAGATATAACTAATGAAACAAAGGACCGGGTCTCGTCTCTAGATATATAACTAATGAAACGAACGACTGGGTCTCTAGATATATAACTAATGAAACGAACGACTGTGTCGTGTCTCAAGATATATAACTAATGAAACGAACGACTGGGTCTCTAGATACAGTGCCTTGCGAAAGTATTCGGCCCCCTTGAACTTTGCGACCTTTTGCCACATTTCAGGCTTCAAACATAAAGATATAAAACTGTATTTTTTTTTGAAGAATCAACAACAAGTGGGACACAATCATGAAGTGGAACGACATTTATTGGATATTTCAAACTTTTTTAACAAATCAAAAACTGAAAAATTGGGCGTGCAAAATTATTCAGCCCCCTTAAGTTAATACTTTGTAGCGCCACCTTTTGCTGTGATTACAGCTGTAAGTCACTTGGGGTATGTCTCTATCAGTTTTGCACATCGAGAGACTGAAATTTTTTCCCATTCCTCCTTGCAAAACAGCTCGAGCTCAGTGAGGTTGGATGGAGCATTTGTGAACAGCAGTTTTCAGTTCTTTCCACAGATTCTCGATTGGATTCAGGTCTGGACTTTGACTTGGCCATTCTAACACCTGGATATGTTTATTTTTGAACCATTCCATTGTAGATTTTGCTTTATGTTTTGGATCATTGTCTTGTTGGAAGACAAATCTCCGTCCCAGTCTCAGGTCTTTTGCAGACTCCATTAGTTCTCTTCCAGAATGGTCCTGTATTTGGCTCCATCCATCTTCCCATCAATTTTAACCATCTTCCCTGTCCCTGCTGAAGAAAAGCAGGCCCAAACCATGATGCTGCCACCACCATGTTTGACAGTGGGGATGGTGTGTTCTGGGTGATGAGCTGTGTTGCTTTTACACCAAACATAACGTTTTGTATTGTTGCCAAAAAGTTCAATTTTGGTTTCATCTGACCAGAGCACCTTCTTCCACATGTTTGGTGTGTCTCCCAGGTGGCTTGTGGCAAACTTTAAACAACACTTTTTATGGATATCTTTAAGAAATGGCTTTCTTCTTGCCACTCTTCCACAAAGGCCAGATTTGTGCAATATACGACTGATTGTTGTCGTATGGACAGAGTCTCCCACCTCAGCTGTAGATCTCTGCAGTTCATCCAGAGTGATCATGGGCCTCTTGGCTGCATCTCTGATCAGTCTTCTCCTTGTATGAGCTGAAAGTTTAGAGGGACGGCCAGGTCTTGGTAGATTTGCAGTGGTCTGATACTCCTTCCATTTCAATATTATCGCTTGCACAGTGCTCCTTGGGATGTTTAAAGCTTGGGAAATCTTTTTGTATCCAAATCCGGCTTTAAACTTCTTCACGACAGTATCTCAGACCTGCCTGCTGTGTTCCTTGTTCTTCATGATGCTCTCTGCGCTTTTAACGGACCTCTGAGACTATCACAGTGCAGGTGCATTTATACGGAGACTTGATTACACACAGGTGGATTGTATTTATCATCATTAGTCATTTAGGTCAACATTGGATCATTCAGAGATCCTCACTGAACTTCTGGAGAGAGTTTGCTGCACTGAAAGTAAAGGGGCTGAATAATTTTGCACGCCCAATTTTTCAGTTTTTGATTTGTTAAAAAAGTTTGAAATATCCAATAAATGTCGTTCCACTTCATGATTGTGTCCCACTTGTTGTTGATTCTTCACAAAAAAATATAGTTTTATATCTTTATGTTTGAAGCCTGAAATGTGGCAAAAGGTCGCAAAGTTCAAGGGGGCCGAATACTTTTGCAAGGCACTGTATATACCTAATGAAACAAACGACTGGGTCTCTAGATATAGACCTAATGAAACGAACGACTGGGTCTCTAGATATATAACTAATGAAACAAACGACTGGGTCTCTAGATATAGACCTAATGAAACAAACGACTGGGTCTCTAGATATAGACCTAATTTTTTATTTTATTTTTTTATTTTATTTTTATTATTTCACCTTTATTTAACCAGGTAGGCTAGTTGAGAACAAGTTCTCATTTGCAACTGCGACCTGGCCAAGATAAAGCATAGCAGTGTGAGCAGACAACACAGAGTTACACATGGAGTAAACAATTAACAAGTCAATAACACAGTAGAAAACAAAGGGGGAGTCTATATACAATGTGTGCAAGAGGCATGAGGAGGTAGGCGAATAATTACAATTTTGCAGATTAACACTGGAGTGATAAATGATCAGATGGTCATGTACAGGTAGAGATATTGGTGTGCAAAAGAGCAGAAAAGTAAATCAATAAAAACAGTATGGGGATGAGGTAGGTGAAAATGGGTGGGCTATTTACCAATAGACTATGTACAGCTGCAGCGATCGGTTAGCTGCTCAGATAGCTGATGTTTGAAGTTGGTGAGGGAGATAAAAGTCTCCAACTTCAGCGATTTTTGCAATTCGTTCCAGTCACAGGCAGCAGAGTACTGGAACGAAAGGCGGCCAAATGAGGTGTTGGCTTTAGGGATGATCAGTGAGATACACCTGCTGGAGCGCGTGCTACGGATGGGTGTTGCCATCGTGACCAGTGAACTGAGATAAGGCGGAGCTTTACCTACCTAATGAAACAAACGACTGGGTCACGTCTCTAGATATATAGCTAATGAAACGAACGACTGGGTCTCTAGATATATAACTAATGAAACGAACGACTGGGTCGCGTCTCTAGATATATAACTAATGAAACAAAGGACCGGGTCTCGTCTCTAGATATATAACTAATGAAACGAACGACTGGGTCTCTAGATATATAACTAATGAAACAAACGACTGGGTCTCTAGATATATAACTAATGAAACGAACGACTGGGTCTCTAGATATAAAACTAATGAAACGAACGACTGTGTCGTGTCTCTAGATAAATAACTAATGAAACAAAGGACCGGGTCGCGTCGCTAGATATATAACTAATGAAATGAACGACTGGGTCGCTTCTCTAAATCAAATAAAATGTTATTTGTCACATACACATGGTTAGCAGATGTTAATGCGAGTGTAGGGAAATGCTTGTGCTTCTAGTTCCGACAATGCAGTAATATCTAACAAGTAATCTAACCTAACAATTTCACAACAACTACCTTATACACACACAAGTGTAGAGGAATTAATCAGAATATGTACATAAAAATATATGAATGAGTGATGGCTGAACGGCATAGGCAAGATGCAGTAGATGGTATGGAGTACAGTATATACATATGAGATGAGTAATGTAGGGTATGTAAACATTGGTGGCATTGTTTAAAGTGGCTAGTGATACATTTATTACATCAATTTTTCCATTATTAAAGTGGCTAGAGTTGAGTCAGTATGTTGGCAGCAGCCACTCAATGTTAGTGATGGCTGGTTAACAGTCTGATGGCTTTGAGATAGATGCTGTTTTTCAGTCTCTCGGTCTCTCGCATTGATGCACCTGTACTGACCTCGCCTTCTGGATGATAGTGGGGTGAACAGGCAGTGGCTCGGGTGGTTGTTGTCCTTGATGATCTTTTTGGCCTTCCTGTGACATCGGCTGGTGTAGGTGTCCTGGAGGGTAGGTAGTTGGCCCCCGGTGATGCTTTGTGCAGACCTCACTACCCTCTGGAGAGCCTTGCGGTTGTGGCCATACCAGGCGGTGATACAGCCCGACAGGATGCTCTCGATTGTGCATCTGTAAAAGTTTGTGAGTGTTTTTGGTGACAAGCCAAATTTCTTCAGCCTCCTGAGATTGAAAAGGCGCTGCTGCGCCTTCTTCACCACACTGTCTGTGTGGGTGGACCATTTCAGTTTGTCCGTGATGTGTACGCCGAGGAACTTAACTTTCTACCCTCTCCACTACTGTCCCATGAATGTGGATAGTGGTATGATCCCTCTGCTGTTTCCTGAAGTCCACGATCATCTCCTTTGTTTTGTTGACATTGAGTGTGAGGTTATTTTCCTGACACCACACTCCGAAGGCCCTCACCTCCTCCCTGTAGGCCGTCTCGTCGTTGTTGGTAATAAAACCTACCACTGTAGTGTCATTTGCAAACTTGATGATTGAGTTGGAGGCGTGCATGGCCACGCAGTCGTTGGTGATCAGGGAGTACAGGAGAGGGCTGAGAACACACCCTTGTGGGGCCCCAGTGTTGAGGATCAGCGGGGTGGAGATGTTGTTACCTACCCTCACCACCTGGGAGCGGCCCGTCAGGAAGTCCAGGACCCAGTTGCACAGGGCAAGGTCGAGACCCAGGGTCTCGAGCTTGATGACGAGTTTGGAGGGTACTATGGTGTTAAATGCTAAGCTGTAATCGATGAACAACATTCTTACATAGGTATTCCTCTTGTCCAGATGAGTTGGGGCAGTGTGATTGCGATTGCGTCGTCTGTGGACCTATTGGGGCGGTAAGCAAATTGGAGTGGGTCTAGGGTGTCAGGTAGGGTGGAGGTGATATGGTCCTTGACTAGTCTCTCAAAGCACTTCATGATGACGGAAGTGAGTGCTACGGGGCGGTAGTCATTTCACTCAGTTACCTTAGCTTTCTTGGGAACAGGAACAATGGTGGCTCTCTTAAAGAATGTGGGAACAGTAGACTGGGATAAGGATTGATTGAATATGTCCTTAAACACACCAGCCAGCTGGTCTGCTCCTGCTCTGAGGATGCGGCCGGTGATGCCGTCTGGGCCTGCAGCCTTGCGAGGGTTAACACGTTTAAATGTTTTACTCACGTTGGCTGCAGTGAAGGAGAGCCCACAGGTTTTGGTAGCGGGCCGTGTCAGTGGCACTGTATTGTCCTCAAAGCGAGCAAAGAAGTTGTTTAGTCTGTCTGGGAGCAAGACATTGTGGTCCGCGACAGGGCTGGCTTCTCTTTTGTAGTCCATGATTGACTGTGGACCTTGCCACATACCTCTCGTGTCTAAGCCATTGAGTTGCGACTCCACTTTGTCTCTATACTGACGCTTAGCTTGTTTGATTGCCTGACCGGAAACATGACGGAATACAAACAGTGTTGCTATTCCCTCTAGATATAGAACTAATAAAACAAACGACTGGGTCGTGTCTCTAGATATATAACTAATGAAACAAACGACTGTGGTTCATCTCTAGATATATATAACTAATGAAATGAACGACTGGGTCGCATCTCTAGATATATAACTAATGAAACGAACGACTGGGTCGCGTCTCTAGATATACAACTAATGAAATTAATGACTGGGTCTCTAGATATAGACCTAATGACACGAACGACTGGGTCGCGTCTCTAGATATACAACTAATGACATTAACGACTGGGTCTCTAGATATAGACCTAATGAAACAAACGACTGACTCTCTAGATATAGACCTAATGAAACAAACGACTGGGTCTCTAGATATAGACCTAATGAAACAAACGACTGGGTCTCTAGATATATAACTAATGAAACAAACGACTGGGTCTCTAGATATAGACCTAATGAAACAAACGACTGGGTCTCTAGATATAGACCTAATGAAACAAACGACTGGGTCTCTAGATATATAACTAATGAAACAAACGACTGAGTCTCTAGATATAGACCTAATGAAACAAACGACTGGGTCTCTAGATATATAACTAATGAAACAAACGACTGAGTCTCTAGATATAGACCTAATGAAACAAACGACTGGGTCTCTAGATATAGACCTAATGAAACAAACGACTGGGTCACGTCTCTTTAAATACATATAACTAATGAAACGGACGACTGGGTCTCTAGATATAGACCTAATGAAACAAACGACTGAGTCTCTAGATATAGACCTAATGAAACAAACGACTGAGTCTCTAGATATAGACCTAATGAAACAAACGACTGGGTCTCTAGATATATAACTAATGAAACAAACGACTGAGTCTCTAGATATAGACCTAATGAAACAAACGACTGGGTCTCTAGATATAGACCTAATGAAACAAACGACTGGGTCACGTCTCTTTAAATACATATAACTAATGAAACGAACGACTGGGTCACGTCTCTAGATATATAGAACTAATGAAACGAACGACTGGGTCACGTCTCTAGATATATAACTAATGAAACAAACGACTGGGTCTCTAGATATAGACCTAATGAAACAAACGACTGGGTCTCGTCTCTGGATATATAACTAATGAAACAAACGACTGGGTCACGTCTCTTTAAATACATATAACTAATGAAACGGACGACTGGGTCTCTAGATATAGACCTAATGAAACAAACGACTGAGTCTCTAGATATAGACCTAATGAAACAAACGACTGAGTCTCTAGATATAGACCTAATGAAACAAACGACTGGGTCTCTAGATATAGACCTAATGAAACAAACGACTGGGTCACGTCTCTTTAAATACATATAACTAATGAAACGGATGACTAGGTCACGACTCTAGATATATATAACTAATGAAACGAACGATATATATATAGATATATAACTAATGAAACAAACGACTGGGTCTAGTCTCTAGATATATAGAACTAATGAAACAAACGACTGGGTCTCTAGATATAGACCTAATGAAACAAACGACTGGGTCTCTAGATATATAACTAATGAAACAAACGACTGAGTCTCTAGATATAGACCTAATGAAACAAACGACTGGGTCTCTAGATATAGACCTAATGAAACAAACGACTGGGTCTCTAGATATAGACCTAATGAAACAAACGACTGAGTCTCTAGATATAGACCTAATGAAACAAACGACTGGGTCTCATCTCTAGTTATATAACTAATGAAACAAACGACTGGGTCTCTAGATATAGACCTAATGAAACTAATGAAAACGACTGGGTCTCTAGATATATAACTAATGAAACAAACGACTGGTCTCTAGTAGACCTAATGAAACAAACTCTAGAGATATAGACCTAATGAAACAAACGACTGGGTCACGTCTCTTTAGATATATAACTAATGAAACAAACGACTGGGTCTCTAGATATAGACCTAATGAAACAAACGACTGAGTCTCTAGATATAGACCTAATGAAACAAACGACTGTCTCTAGTCTCTAGATATAGACCTAATGAAACAAACGACTGGGTCTCTAGTCTAATCGTCTCTTTAAATACATATAACTAATGAAACAAACGACTGGGTCACGTCTCTAGATATATGAACTAATGAAACGATATATATATAGATATAAACTAATGAAACAAACGACTGGGTGAAACAAACGACTGGGGTCTCTAGATATATAGAACTAATGAAACAAACGACTGGGTCTCTAGATATAGACCTAATGAAACAAACGACTGAGTCTCTAGATATAGACCTAATGAAACAAACGACTGGGGTCTCTAGATATAGACCTAATGAAACAAACGACTGTCACGTCTCTAGATATATAACTAATGAAACTGAGTCTCTAGATACGACTGGGTCTCTAGATATATACCTAATGAAACAAACGACTGGGTCTCTCTAGATATAGAACTAATGAAACAAACGACTGGGTCTCTAGATATATAACTAATGAAACAAACGACTGAGTCTCTAGATATAGACCTAATGAAACAAACGACTAATGAAACAAACGAGTCTCTAGATATAGACCTAATGAAACAAACGACTGGGTCTCTAGATATAGACCTAATGAAACAAACGACTGGGTCTCTAGATATAGACCTAATGAAACAAACGACTGGGTCTCTAGATATAGACCTAATGAAACGAACGACTGGGTCGCGTCTCTAGATATACAACTAATGAAACAAACGACTGGGTCTCTAGATATAGACCTAATGAAACAAACGACTGGGTCGCGTCTCTAGATATATAACTAATGGAACGAACGACTGGGTCTCTAGATATAGGCCTAATGAAACAAACGACTGAGTCTCTAGATATAGACCTAATGAAACAAACGACTGAGTCTCTAGATATAGACCTAATGAAACAAACGACTGGGTCTCTAGATATAGACCTAATGAAACAAACGACTGGGTCTAGATATAGACCTCTCTAGATACATATAACTAATGAAAAACTAGATATATAACTAATGAAACAAACGACTGACTAGGGTCTCTCTAGATATAGACCTAATGAAACAAACGACTGGGTCATCTCTAGATATATAACTAATGAAACAAACGACTGGGTCTAGTCTCTAGATATATAGAACTAATGAAACAAACGACTGGGTCTCTAGATATAGACCTAATGAAACAAACGACTGGGGTCTCTAGATATATATAACTAATGAAACAAACGACTGGGTCACGTCTCTAGATAAATACTGGGTCACGTCTCTAGATAAACCTAATGAAACTAATGAAACAAACGACTGGGTCTCGTCTCAAGATATATATAGACCTAATGAAACAAACGACGTCTCTAGATAAATATAACTAATGAAATGAACGACTGGGTCGTGTCTCTAGATAAATATAACTAATGAAACAAACGACTGGGTCTCAGATATAGATAGCGTCTCTAGATATATATCACTAATGAAACGAAACAAACGACTGGATATAGTCGACTGTCTCTAGTCTCTAGATAAATATAACTAATGAAACGAACGACTGGGTCGCGTCTCTAGATAAATATAACTAATGAAACAAAACGACTGTCACGTCTCTAGATAAATATAACTAATGAAACGAACGACTGGGTCTCGTCTCAAGATATATATAGCTAATGAAACGAACGACTGGGTCGCGTCTCTAGATAAATATAACTAATGAAACGAACTTCTGGGTCGTGTCTCTAGATAAATATAACTAATGAAACGAACGACTGGGTCTCATGTCTAGATATGCGTCTCTAGATATATATAACTAATGAAACGAACGACTGGGTCGTGTCTCTAGATAAATATAACTAATGAAACGAACGACTGGGTCGCGTCTCTAGATAAATATAACTAATGAAACGAACGACTGGGTCACGTCTCTAGATAAATATAACTAATGAAACGAACGACTGGGTCTCGTCTCAAGATATATATAGCTAATGAAACGAACGACTGGGTCGCGTCTCTAGATAAATATAACTAATGAAACGAACGACTGGGTCGTGTCTCTAGATAAATATAACTAATGAAACGAACGACTGGGTCTCATGTCTAGATATGCGTCTCTAGATATATATAACTAATGAAACGAACGACTGGGTCGTGTCTCTAGATAAATATAACTAATGAAACGAACGACTGGGTCGCGTCTTTAGAATGGTATATGGTAACTGTGGTATAAGCGGGATAAACACCTCCATTCTGTACATTACCTTGGAAAAATTAACTCTGCAATGGGACTCAACTCCGCCTTCGCCCTTCTGCATCGTCCATTATTTCCAAGGCAATGCACAGAATGTCTACGTCTACCAAATCAAATCAAATTTATTTCTAAAGCCCTTCTTACATCAGCTGATATCTCAAAGTGCTGTACATAAACCCAGCCTAAAACCCCAAACAGCAAGCAATGCAAGTGTGGAAACACGGTGGCTAGGAAAAACTCCCTAGAAAGGCCAGAACCTAGGAAGAAGTGAGTCTATCCCTTACTTGTTTGTCCCTGTCTTGAGCTAAGCTCCGTATGTGTCAGGTGATGTGTCTGTCTGTTTAGATGTAGCCAGGCAAGAGAGGCCTGGCTTGAGAAGGCTACCGGAATGTTCATGGTTTTCAGCATTCTGGAATGTTCTCCATCTGACTTATTGACATGCCAAGGATGATGGCTTTTGATTGGCTTGCTCAGTATGAGGTGAGGAATTTAACCAAATTTTATTATGAAACTGTCAATTAGTTCTCATCCTAGAAGCCATGTCAATCATGCTGACACAGACACACACACGCAGGCGGGCGCACACGCATGCACGCACAAGCACACAGATCCTGACGGAAAGTGAGTCAGTTGTTGCTAATTGGCTGGGAGACCTTGTCAGTGGCCAGGCTGCGGATGAGAGAGTGGTTTTCCACAGCAGTCAAATAGACAGCTCTGTATTGACCGTGTCAAATAGGATGGGAGAGGAAACAAGGGTTTGAAATCACAGATCTGAGGTAGCATTTACAGTTAGTTAACAGCTCTATACACTTATAGTGTTGGAATTCCCACTGTATCCTGGTGCAGTGGATTTATGGCCATTTAAAGAGACATAGAGGGGAGAAACACTGCTGTGTGTCTATTGTAGCATCTTTCCCTGTGCTATCCCTCTGGATAGTTAGAGAGACTTCCAGGTGTGTGTGTGTGTGTGTGTGTGTGTGTGTGTGTGTGTGTGTGTGTGTGTGTGTGTGTGTGTGTGTGTGTGTGTGTGCACGCGTACAGTGCTGGGTCAGATGTTATTGTCTCACCTGGGTACACCTGTCATGTAGCTGGTCAGGTGGAGCTCTGACAGAATGAATGTGTAACCATCCATCACTCTGACAGAATGAATGTGTAACCGTCCTTCACTCTGGCAGAATGAATGTGTAACCATCCTTCACTCTGACAGAATGAATGTGTAACCATCCTTCACTCTGACAGGATGAATGTGTAACCATCCTTCACTCTGACAGGATGAATGTGTAACCATCCATCACTCTGACAGAATGAATGTGTAACCGTCCTTCACTCTGGCAGAATGAATGTGTAACCTTCCATCACTCTGGCAGCATGAATGTGTAACCATCCTTCACTCTGGAAGAATGCATGTGTAACCATCCTTCACTCTGACAGGATGAAGGTGTAATCATCCATCACTCTGACAGAATGAATGTGTAACTGTCCTTCACTCTGGCAGAATGAATGTGTAACCATCCTTCACATAAACCCAGCCGCAAACCCGACAGGATGCATGTGTAACCATCCTTCACTCTGGCAGAATGCATGGGTAACCATCCTTCACTCTGACAGGATGAATGTGTAACCATCCATCACTCTGACAGGATGAATGTGTAACCATCCTTTACTCTGGCAGAATGAATGTGTAACCATCCTTCACAATGACAGGATCAATGTGTAACCATCCTTCACTCTGGCAGGATGAATGTGTAACCATCCTTCACTCTGACAGGATGAATGTGTAACCATCCTTTACTCTGGCAGAATGAATGTGTAACCATGCTTCAGTCTGACAGGATGAATGTGTAACCATCCATCACTCTGACAGGATGAATGTGTAACCCTCCTTCACTCTGGCAGAATGCATGTGTAACCATCCTTCACTCTGACAGGATGAATGTGTAACCATCCATCACTCTGACAGGATGAATGTGTAACCTTCCATCACTCTGGTAGAATGAATGTGTAACCATCCATCACTCTGGCAGAATGAATGTGTAACCATCTTTCACTCTGGCAGAATGCATGTGTAACCATCCTTCACTCTGACAGGATGAATGTGTAACCATCCATCACTCTGACAGGATGAATGTGTAACCATCCTTTACTCTTGACAGGATGAATGTGTAACCATCCTTCACTCTGACAGAATGAATGTGTAACCATCCTTCACAATGACAGGATGAATGCGTAACCATCCTTCGCTCTGGCAGAATGAATGTGTAACCTTCCATCACTCTGGCAGAATGAATGTGTAACCATGCTTCAGTCTGACAGGATGAATGTGTAACCATCCACCACTCTGGCAGAATGAATGTGTAACCATCCTTCACTCTGGCAGAATGAATGTGTAACCATCCTTCACTCTGACAGGATGAATGTGTAACCATCCATCACTCTGACAGGATGAATGTGTAACCATCCTTCACTCTTGACAGGATGAATGTGTAACCATCCTTCACTCTGACAGGATGAATGTGTAACCATCCTTCACTCTGGCAGAATGAATGTGTAACCATCCTTCACTTTTGCAGAATGAATGTATAACCATCCACCACTCTGGCAGAATGAATGTGTAACCATCCTTCACTCTGGCAGAATGAATGTGTAACCATCCTTCACTCTGACAGAATGAATGTGTAACCATCCTTCACTCTGACAGGATGAATGTGTAACCATCCTTCACTTTGGCAGAATGAATGTGTAACCATCCATCACTCTGACAGAATGAATGTGTAACCGTCCTTCACTCTGGCAGAATGAATGTGTAACCTTCCATCACTCTGGCAGCATGAATGTGTAACCATCCTTCACTCTGAAGAATGCATGTGTAACCATCCTTCACAATTACAGGATGAATACCTAACCATCCTTCACTCTGGCAGAATGAATGTGTAACCATCCTTCACTCTGGCAGAATGCATGGGTAACCATCCTTCACTCTGACAGGATGCATGTGTAACCATCCTTCACTCTGGCAGAATGCATGGGTAACCATCCTTCACTCTGACAGGATGAATGTGTAACCATCCATCACTCTGACAGGATGAATGTGTAACCATCCTTTACTCTGGCAGAATGAATGTATAACCATCCACCACTCTGGCAGAATGAATGTGTAACCATCCTTCACTCTGGCAGAATGAATGTGTAACCATCCTTCACTCTGACAGAATGAATGTGTAACCCTCCTTCACTCTGACAGGATGAATGTGTAACCTTCCAACACTTTGGCAGAATGAATGTGTAACCATCCATCACTCTGACAGGATGAATGTGTAACCATCCTTCACTCTGACAGGATGAATGTGTAACCATCCTTCACTCTGACAGGATGAATGTGTAACCATCCATCACTCTGACAGGATGAATGTGTAACCATCCTTCACTCTGGCAGAATGAATGTGTAACCTTCCAACACTCTGACAGGATGAATGTGTAACCATCCTTCACTCTGACAGAATGAATGTGTAACCATCCTTCACAATGACAGGATGATACCTAACCACCCTTCACTCTGGCAGAATGAATGTGTAACCTTTCATCACTCTGGCAACATGAATGTGTAACCATCCTTCACTCTGGCAGAATGCATGTGTAACCATCCTTCACTCTGGCAGAATGCATGGGTAACCATCCTTCACTCTGACAGGATGAATGTGTAACCATCCATCACTCTGACAGGATGAATGTGTAACCATCCTTTACTCTGGCAGAATGAATGTGTAACCATCCTTCACAATGACAAGATCAATGTGTAACCATCCTTCACTCTGGCAGAATGAATGTGTAACCATCCTTCACTCTGACAGGATGAATGTGTAACCCTCCTTCAGACAAGATGAATGTGTAACCTTCCAACACTCTGGCAGAATGAATGTGTAACCATGCTTCAGTCTGACAGGATGAATGTGTAACCATCCATCACTCTGACAGGATGAATGTGTAACCATCTTTCACTCTGACAGGATGAATGTGTAACCTTCCAACACTTTGGCAGAATGAATGTGTAACCATCCATCACTCTGACAGGATGAATGTGTAACCATCCTTCACTCTGACAGGATGAATGTGTAACCATCCTTCACTCTGACAGGATGAATGTGTAACCATCCATCACTCTGACAGGATGAATGTGTAACCATCCTTTACTCTTGACAGGATGAATGTGTAACCATCCTTCACTCTGACAGAATGAATGTGTAACCATCCTTCGCTCTGGCAGAATGAATGTGTAACCTTCCATCACTCTGGCAGAATGAATGTGTAACCATGCTTCAGTCTGACAGGATGAATGTGTAACCATCCATCACTCTGACAGGATGAATGTGTAACCATCCTTCACTCTGACAGGATGAATGTGTAACCATCCTTCACTCTGACAGGATGAATGTGTAACCATCCATCACTCTGACAGGATGAATGTGTAACCATCCTTCACTCTGACAGGATGAATGTGTAACCATCCTTCACTCTGACAGGATGAATGTGTAACCATCCTTCACAGTGACAGGATGAATGTGTAACCATCCTTCACTCTGGCAGAATGAATGTGTAACCTTCCATCACTCTGGTAGAATGAATGTGTAACCATCCATCACTCTGGCAGAATGAATGTGTAACCATCTTTCACTCTGACAGGATGAATGTGTAACCATCTTTCACTCTGGCAGAATGCATGTGTAACCATCCTTCACTCTGACAGGATGAATGTGTAACCATCCATCACTCTGACAGGATGAATGTGTAACCATCCTTTACTCTTGACAGGATGAATGTGTAACCATCTTTCACTCTGACAGGATGAATGTGTAACCCTCCTTCACTCTGACAGGATGAATGTGTAACCTTCCAACACTTTGGCAGAATGAATGTGTAACCATCCATCACTCTGACAGGATGAATGTGTAACCATCCTTCACTCTGACAGGATGAATGTGTAACCATCCTTCACTCTGACAGGATGAATGTGTAACCATCCTTCACAGTGACAGGATGAATGTGTAACCATCCTTCACTCTGGCAGAATGAATGTGTAACCTTCCATCACTCTGGTAGAATGAATGTGTAACCATCCATCACTCTGGCAGAATGAATGTGTAACCATCTTTCACTCTGGCAGAATGCATGTGTAACCATCCTTCACTCTGACAGGATGAATGTGTAACCATCCATCACTCTGACAGGATGAATGTGTAACCATCCTTCACTCTGACAGGATGAATGTGTAACCATCCTTCACTCTGACAGAATGAATGTGTAACCATCCTTCACTCTGACAGAATGAATGTGTAACCATCCTTCACAATGACAGGATGAATGCGTAACCATCCTTCGCTCTGGCAGAATGAATGTGTAACCTTCCATCACTCTGGCAGAATGAATGTGTAACCATGCTTCAGTCTGACAGGATGAATGTGTAACCATCCATCACTCTGACAGGATGAATGTGTAACCCTCCTTCACTCTGACAGGATGAATGTGTAACCATCTTTCACTCTGACAGGATGAATGTGTAACCATCCTTCACTCTGACAGGATGAATGTGTAACCATCCTTCACTCTGACAGGATGAATGTGTAACCATCCTTCACTCTGGCAGAATGAATGTGTAACCATCCTTCACTTTTGCAGAATGAATGTGTAACCATCCTTCACTTTTGCAGAATGAATGTGTAACCATCCTTCACTCTGACAGGATGAATGTGTAAACATCATTCACTCTGGCAGAATGAATGTGTAACCATCCTTCACACTGACAGGATGAATGTGTAACCATCCTTCACTCTGACAGGATGAATGTGTAACCATCCTTCACTCTGGCAGAATGAATGTGTAACCATCCTTCACTTTTGCAGAATGAATGTGTAAACATCATTCACTCTGGCAGAATGAATGTGTAACCATCCTTCACTCTGGCAGAATGAATGTGTAACCATCCTTCACTCTGACAGAATGAATGTGTAACCATCCTTCACTCTGACAGGATGAATGTGTAACCATCCTTCACTCTGGCAGAATGAATGTGTAACCATCCACCACTCTGGCAGAATGAATGTGTAACCATCATCATCACACACACTATCTCTCTCTCTCTCACCCTCTCACTCGATCACTCACCCACTCTCACACTCACTCACCAGCTTGTGTTCCTATAGCAACAGCAAGGGAAATATAACTCAGCTGCTTCTGTGCAGTCTGATGGTCCTCTGTGTGGTCAAGGAGAAGCCAACCAGGAAAATAAAAAATTTGTTGAGCCAACATTGTGCTGACGTTATTTCCCCCAACCTTATCAAACAGTCATGTTGCATCGATGTGGCTTTAAAATAAAGTATGTTTTATTAAAATGATTTCCCTGCTTCCCTGCTAACCCTGGTGTGTGTCTCTGTCTCTGTGTGTTCAGTCTGCAGTGATGGGGACCTGCATAGCCTAGCATCCAGACTGAAGGACTGGTTTGGAGTTCTCCACCTTGATGCCAACCGAGACCTCAAATCCTCTGCCAACTCTGATTCAGCGGCAGGACGTGAGTCACACCATTATCTGTGTGTGTATTATTTTGTTGTTTTGAAATGGCACTGCCATTTGAAATTCCATTGCTCTTTTCAATTCTCGTGAGGACTGTAGAGGATGAGGACAGTGCTCCTCTGTGCTCAACTAAAGTCAGCATGTCTCTACACTCAAATTTCAACAAACTCACCCTCAGTCTCCAAGCACTTTACTCAAGTTTCACACTGAAAAGGCCTCAGACAAGCACCCCCTCCAATACAAACATGAGACACTACGAGGCACCACAACACACACTCACTCACACACACATACAAACGTTTTCCAACACCCCTAACCCTCCACACACCCCCCCCACACACACACACACACCACCCGCTAACATCCCTCTCTCCCTTCCCCAAGGTTTTGACACCAGTATCCTGCCCATCTGTAAGGACTCCCTGGGTTGGATGTTCAACAAGCTGGACATGAACTATGACCTCCTGCTGGACCAATCAGAGCTCAGTGCCATCTACCTGGATAAGTATGAGCTGTGTATGAAGCCCCTGTTCAACTCCTGCGACTCCTTCAAGGACGGGAAACTGTCCAACAACGAGTGGTGCTACTGCTTCCAGAAACCTGACGGTGAGAGAGATGGAGGGGAGGATGGAGTTAGGGATGGAGAAGGGAGGAAGTGTTTTAGAGAGTAAAGGTGAAGACGGACAACAACAAAAAAGACAGAGAGTGGTGTTTGTTGGTGATGGAAAAACTAATGTTTGCACATTTGAACCTGTGTGTGTGTGTGTGTGTGTGTGTGTGTGTGTGTGTGTGTGTGTGTGTGTGTGTGTGTGTGTGTGTGTGTGTGTGTGTGTGTGTGTGTGTGTGTGTGTGTGTGTGTGTGTGTGTGTGTGTGTGTGTGTGTGTGTGTGTGTGTGTGTGTTTTCCTGCTCCAGGTCTGCCCTGCCAGAATGAGATGAACAGGATTCAGACTCAGGGTCGACGGAAGAGTCTCATAGGTCAGTTTGCTGGAGTGACAGCTGTCAATCAATTGATTTCATGGGCTGTTGGTCATTGTGCACCATATATTTAAATTCCGATACATATTTAGGCACAATACATTACCCAGCTGAGACAAACAATAGCACACACAGACACAAACACCCCCGCCCCTAACTCCTTCAAACCCTCAGCCAAGTGGTCATCAATAATCATGCATAATAATGTTAGAACTCACGAAAAAACACAGTTTGACAAATGGCCTTTGACTGGCTCACATGAATGAAAAAGAAGGGTAATGGGTTTTTGTGTGTGTGTGTGTTTTTAGTTATTTTACCTTTATTTAACTAGGCAAGTCAGTTAAGAACAAATTCTTATTTACAATGACGGCCTAGGAACAGTGGGTTAACTGCCTGTTCAGGGGCAGAACGACAGATTTGTACCTTGTCAGCTCGGGGGTTTGAACTTGCAACCTTCCGGTTCCTAGTCCAACACTCTAACCACTAGGCTACACTGCCGCCCATGTGCGTGCGTGCGTGCGTGCGTGCGTGCGTGCGTGCGTGCGTGCGTGCGTGCGTGCGTGCGTGCGTGCGTGCGTGCGTGCGTGCGTGCGTGCGTGCGTGCGTGCGAGCGAGCGAGCGAGCGTGCGAACTGTGATGTGCACGTGTGTTATTGAAAGTGACTGGTCCCTTTTAAAGCAGGATGTATGGCTTGTTGTCTCATCTTAGGCACTAGTAATTGGTTGTTTGCCTCCGCCTATGCACACACAATAACCTACAAAACCATGGCAATGAGCACATTGAGTTTTAGTACATTTTGATTTTAGTACAGTGTCGTGTCTTTACTATCATTAAATTGAAGACTTATAGTTTTTATCAAAGATTCTCTGTAATTAGTATTACGCGATCAACTGATTAATCATGTAACTGTAATTAACTAGGAAGTCAGGGCACCAAGAAAAAATATTCAGATTACAAAGTTATCATTTCCTAAAATAACTTTTCAGATATTTTAACTGATCAATTAGTCTTCAAATTAATTAATTATTTACTTTACCTCACGTTAGTCTCATTCCAAACGTCGTAAATTGTTGGTTATCTGCACAAACCCAGTCTTCACTATGAGTCATTTATTTATTACTAACTAAGTAATTCACAGAAATGCATAAACAAACAGTAAATATGTTTACAAGAAATTATAGAAGAATGTGCCCTAGTGGGCTAAACCGGCATGGCGGCTTGTTAGACAAAAGGGGAAGTGGGGGTCGACTAAGAACTCACCACAGAGTGATAATTATAACAATTGAAATGCTAATCCTTTGTACATGAATGCTCACTCATTCGGAAACAATTGCAATCAATATATATATTTATGCTCAGTGTGTCGTCTTGATCGCTGGTGAAAAGTTTGTTTCTGTTGGATAGTTTCGTCTTCTCTCTCTCTCTCTCTCTCTCTCTCTCTCTCTCTCTCTCTCTCTGTCTCTCTGTTAGAGGGGATAGTTCAGAGTGAAATTAATTCATTTGTTATTGAATGGATGTTTCAGCGGTTGTCATTCTTCACGTTCAATGATACCGAATTCCTAGCTGCAGACTAGTAATTAATATCAAAGACTTGTTATTATTCTGTCGGCATCGATAGTCTAAGAGTTTAACCACGTGGTATAGTTAAAAGATTCAGCAATGGTCTACAACCTTTGTCCTCCTTCTCCTAATGGAGAAAAACATGGCCTGGTGATAATTTCTCAAAGTTGGGTTTTATTCAGAATTGCAGAAAAGGGGCTGTCCCAGGATGCCTGACCCTAACTGGGCTCAGGGGCAGTCCTCTGATTTAGTTCAAATAAAGGGAAATGTATTTTCCTTCATTAAACAATCCAAAATCATATTACACAATTTTACAAACAGTATAATACTCACTCATTCATCTTATACAACAATTAGATGTAAACCTCATATCTGAGGCTATTATATAAACATATCTGAGGCTATTATATAAATGTGGCCACACCGTCTCCCATGAGCTTCCCCAAGTTGTAACAAACGGACCAGTTCGTAGCTGGATTCTTCACCGATCTTTTATACTTTCTCCGGAACATGAAATTTGTTCGTACCTCAAGTTCTGTGAGGTGGAAGAAATTCCTTTGTTCTCTATGAAAATTGACTCTCTCTATACTGTGTGTCCATGAGGAGATCCTCAGGAATTTACGACGTCTCTCTGACCACAGCAGCCTAGTTGAAGGAGGAAATGGGGAGGCAGGGAGAGAGGGATGGGGCTTGCTATACCCAAAGAGGGCAATGTCATGACAACAGGATTGTTTAGAAATGTATTTTTTATCCATCTCATCTCTGCCAATCCAGTAGCGTAGCCAGACGCTTGTTGGTAGGTGGGCCGAAATTGAAGCTCTCAAATCATAATTGAATTATCAATAAAAACATAGGCTACCTTACTCTTACTACTACACTACTCGATCGCACACAAAACGTTTAACACCTGATTTCGTAGACCAAGCAGTCATTTATTAACAATGTAAATCATGGCTTTTGTATTTCACAAGGGACTCACAGCCTACTGTTGTGTCTTTGCTTTGCCGGATTAAGTGATAAGACATGCTAGTCTATAAAATAATTTCTCTGTAATTAATATTACCTGATTGAACTAATCATGTAAATGTAATTAACTAGAAGGTTGGGGCACCACGAAAGAATGTTTATAGAGCTGTTATCTTCCAAATAACCTCTGGAAATCTTTTACATCAATAGTGGTCAATTCTTAATCAGTCTCAATCAGTCTCATCTGAAGTCGTAGAATTCTTGGTTATCTTCACGATCCCTGGCTAACAAGTTGAATCAGCAATACAATTGAATTATTTATTACTTATTTACTAAATACCGAAACAATCACACAGACTTACACATACACAGGATGGGTCATACATTGATTACTAATTATGTCATAAAAGAAAACGTCCCTAGCTAACGGAACAGATATAATGGCTGGTTACACAAAGAAAGGGGACTGGGTTTTGAATGAAAGCGCTGGAAGACTGAGGAACAAAGGAACTTGGTCTCTGATCGGACCTTGTAAAGCTATGCTATCATAAATACAGAATCTTATGCATTCTAAATAACCGCCCATTTGGAAAAGGAAAATGCAAGGAATATTTACTCTGAGCTGTGCTTCAATAGGTTGGTCGTAGATGGAAGGCCATGTTGCCCAACAGAGATCTTCCTGTCCTCTGAAGAATGTCTGGTAGAAAAGATGTGTTGTAGTAAAGGCGTGTGTTTGGTAGAAGAGATACGTTGTCCGTCCTTTTCTTAGCCCACGTTTACAGCTGCTGCTGCTCACTCAACAGCTAGGAGGTATCACTTATTTAGTGTATAAGAGTTCAAAGTTCATACCAAGTAGCCATACTTTAAGCTCACACTGAAGTTGGCTTAGTTCTGTAGTTTCATCTTTTCACAAATAGTTTCATATTTAAACATTTAGATTGCACAACAAATCTATGTGAATCTGATAACTAGAATGTGTAGACTTTCCAAGATACAGTTTATGTCATCCAATTATCAGTAATAATGTCTCAGATGACAACTGATCTGATATCCTATTCTTTAAGTACCAACGCATATTTTCAACTGGTTGGATTTCTGAAATATGGTTCTGGTCCCCACCCCTTTAATGTTTTCAGACTCTCTATGTTAACAAAGGGCTTTCCAAGAGTCACTCTGTATAGTAGAGAGGGGGGGGGGAAGTATTTATGGGGGTCATAAACCTAACCAACAGGCCAACGTCATGACACTACACAACACAAACAGAATAAACCATAGGCTTTAGCCTAGAAACACATATTGTATTTTTTTCTCAAACATTTATTTAATTAGGCAAGTCAGTTAAGAACAAGTTCTTATTTACAATGACAGCCTAGGAACAGTGGGTTTAACTTTCTAGTTCAGGGGCAGAACACCAGATTTGTACCTTGTCAGCTCTTGGATTCAATCTCGCAACCTTTCAGTTACAGGCCCAATGCTCTTAACCACGAGGCTACCTACCGCCCCAGTTCACAATTGGCTCGGCATCGTCTGTTCTACTGGATCCCGTCCGGGATATCGGTGGAACTAATTGCAGTGCACACATATGCCTATATACTGAACAAAAACACAACTGCAATAAGTAAAGTGTTGGTCCTATGTTTCATAAACTGAAATAAAAGATCCCTGAAATGTTCCATGCACACAAAAAGTTGATTTATCTCACATTTGTGGCACACATTTGTTTATATTCCTGTTAGTGAGCATTTCTCATTTTCCAAGATAATCCATCCACCTGACAGGTGTGGCATATCAAGAAGATGATTAAACAGCATGGTCATTACACAGGTGCACCTTGTGCTGGGGAAAATAAAAGGCCACTCTAAAATGTGCAGTTTTGTCACACAACACAGTGCCACAGATGTCTCAAGTTTTGAGGGAGCGTTCAATTGGCATGCTGACTGAAGGAATGTCCACCAGAGCTGTTGCCAGAGAATTGAATGTTCATTTCTCTAGCATAAGCCTCCTCCAACGTCGTTTTAGAGAATTTGGCAGTACATCCAACCGGCCTCACAACCGCAGACCACATGTAACCATGCCAGCCCAGGACCTCTACATCTGGTTTCTTCCCCTGCGGGATTGTCTGTGTGATCGAGCAGTTTGCTGATGTCAACTTTGTGAATAGAGTGCCCATGGTGGCAGTGGGGTTATGGTATGGGCAGGCATAAGCTACGGACAACGTACACAATAGAATTTTATTGATGGCAATTTGAATGCACAGAGATACCGTGACGAGGCTCATTGTTGCACCATTCACCCGCTGCCATCACCTCATGTTTCAGCATGATAATGCAAGGCCCCATGTCTTAAGGATGTGAGGAGGTGTACACAATTCCTTGAAGCTGAAAATGTCCCAGGTCTTCCCTGGCCTACATGTCACCCATTGAGCATGTTTGGGATGCTCTGGATCGACGTGTACGACAGCGTGTTCCAGTTCCCGCCAATATCCAGCAACTTCGCACAGCCATTGAAGAGGAGTGGGACAACATTCCACAGGCCACAATCAACAGCCAGATCAACTCTTTGAGAAGGACATGTGTCGCGCAGCATGAGGCCAATGGTGGTCACACCAGATGCACCTACTTTTTTGTTTACTGATCTGTGACCAACGTACGCATATCTGTATTCCCAGTCAGTGAAATCCATAGATTAGGGCCTAATGAATTTATTTGAATATACTGATTTCCTTATATGAACTGTAACTCAGTAAAATCTTTGAAATGTTGCGTTTATATTTTTGTTCAGTGTAGATGTAGACACGATTTAAATTGAGAATAGTCTGTGTGACAATATTATTAATAGCTTATATTCGTTGTCAAATTATGAATGAAGAGACTGATGAACAGCATGTGTATTTGAGGCAGGGTACAGAACCAATTTTTAAAATGTTATGTATGCGACTTTTTCCAAATCTTCATACAAAGTTCCATGTAGTATTTTTGTTGCGTTTTTTAATTTATTAGACAGGCCATCGAATAGACGAGTATTAGGTTTATAATAAACATACAGTTGCCAAGCTATTCTCAAAAATGAGCACAAGGGCATTGTTTCAAAATATACCTTTTTTTTAAATCACGGTTTCACAGGCACGATCAAATTTGCAAAAAATATATGTTCTATTTAATTCTGTTGTATTCCATTGTCTTATAGGTGTGACTGTGATTCAAGCACTGGATTATGAGCTGTCTTGTTAAATAGACAGTGTCGTGGTGCATATAGCCATAGAAGCACAGTGACTTATGCCTCAATGCTTAATAAATCCATAATAAATCAATTTAATACACCATCACAAAGAAATTGATAATTTTGTTTAGGCAGGTCTTAAATTAAACATGTTTTAAAAAGCCATATTTATATATATAGCTGTGAGTAGAAATGAACGGGGTTCATGGGATGACAGAAAAGACACAATATCAATTGTATAACAAAGCAAGCCGTCTATCATGTAGTAACTACCTTCCTTCATGTGCAATCAGTTACATCATTACCATGTTTATCTCTCAACATCACAAGGTCGAGGCAAGATATGTTTATTCTAGTGCTGTAGGTTGGCTCTTTGAATGCAGGTAATCATTCTCAAAGTCATTATTGAGATTATTGTATTACATTATTGTATTGAGATGATATGCCAATTATGGGGTCAATTTGACTAATGTTAAGATTGGGAAATATTTCCGGTGTTTGTTTTTTTCACAAGGTTTCACGTTGTTCATCTGCATAATTTAAATCTAACTTTCATTTACCCGAGACAAAGTCCACCTGATCAAAAAGCTATTGCTCTAGTATCCTATGGTGCCACCGGTGCCAATGACATCTATAGTGCCACCAACTGGTCTGCTGCAGCCATCTGAGCTAGCACTGTTCCAACGACCGCAGCGAGGCCCAGCCGTATGCCGAGGCCAATCAGATCAGATTTCTTTGCATTATATTAGGCCTACACGCTCTAACACCAAACAAAGGTCATGTAAATGATAACAGTAGGCGACAATGTACAGCACGATGAAGCAGTGCCATATACAGGCAAGTGGAAGAAAAAGGAATAATGAACATCGGCCTACGGGTTGTGGTCAGACTCACAGCACAAGGTGACGGAGTTTGGTGTTGAACGTTGAAATGATATCATCATAATCTGAGGACTCGGTCAGTTCTCGTTCAAAGGATGAAGGTGACAAATTGTTCAGGTGGCCTGTGAGCCTGGATAGTTGACAGTGTAGGATAGACGTTTTACAGCGCAGACGGTGATAGGCAGAGTGGTGAAGGCTCTAAGAAGCCTGTTCATGTTCGGAAACGTCTTCGGGACAAATGTCGAGCGCCTCGATGAGAGATGGATAGGGCTAACCCTCATGTACCTTCCGTTTAAGCTGTTGTACAAAAACAGTTACACAGAAATACCGTGATGGGTACTGGGTGGCTGTCATTTGACCAAATTAGTCTGATTGGTGCAAGCCTTCTTCATTATCCCGTATGAAATCGACTGTTGAGTTCCATAAGTTGTATATTCAATATCTTGTTCCATAATGCCTGTAAATCAAATTGCTCTTGATGGGGGCTGCTTTCCCCACTGTAGATGTAACATATGCGAGTCCACAATGTTGCTGGAAGTTATTTGTTTCGGAAACTGGTAACATCCTGGGTGTGGATATAATTTTTGACCATCAAATCATCTGTAAGCTTAACGATTTTATCGAAATCCCCTTTAGAATTGTCTCTGAATGTACTGAAACGGTCTTTAAGGCCCTACATTAGATCAATGAAATCAACGATTGCCACCAGGGGTCCAGAACAGACTATGGGAAACTCACAGTACTGCATAGAGCCATGACTACATGGAACTCTCTTCCACATCAAATAAATCAAGCGAGCACACACACACACACACACACTGTAATGTTGTGGTATTGTGGATTTTATATCGACCCCATTTGGGTTCCGCTTTGAATTACGTTCAGCTCATAAAGGCTTCATAAAACACCACATAAATGTGTTACAAAGTTTCTATAACCTGATGTCATGGGTTGTACAGGGTTCATAAATGTGGCATAACTGTGTGACAATATGATATAAACATGTGCTTTCTAGAAGGTGACATGTTGGTTTGACATGAAGGTGACATGACGATCTGGTGGACCAACACATTAACCTTGGCCTTCATTGGTCAGGGTCAGGTTTAAAATCACATTTTAAGAAGATCAGTTGTGGAAATAGGCCGGGTTTAGCCATAAGTATGACTTTTTTACTGTGTTAACCCTCCTGTTGTGTTCGTTTCATGTTAATTAATTCTGTGCTCCCAATGACCGCCCCATGACCGCCCCATTATTGCTGATTTTAAATCCATAATACTACATATATTATCACCTAATGTTGTGTTAGATCTTTTTATCAACTTAAGTTCTTGTCAACATTACAAAGTTTTTAACTTCTATTTGTGATTAATGGCCTGTAGGCCTCATTGACCTGAGCTCATACAACTCGTTTTTTAGTAAGAAAAGCATAATATATGGATTATTTTGACTATAACAAATACTCAGATGAAACATATTGTGCTATTTATCACAGACTACTTTGTGTCAAAGTTTAACAAGGACTCTCTCCTCCTCACCAGTGTCATGATCAAGGATATGATCAAGAGCCTCACATACAGTATACAATTTAGTAATTGTGCTGCCACAGAATGAACTGTGAAGAAGGCCTCAAAAAGCTTTATATACCAGAGCTGCGAGAAAAGTTCTATATATTAATTAAAACAATGTTGCGATTGTTTGTGAGAATGCCAACAGGAGAAGCCAAGAAGGTATGTGTGTGTGTGTGTGTGTGTGTGTGTGTGTGTGTGTGTGTGTGTGTGTGTGTGTGTGTGTGTGTGTGTGTGTGTGTGTGTGTGTGTGTGTGTGTGTGTGTGTGTGTGTGTGTGTGTGTGTGTGTGTGTATGTGCTCAAACATACATGTATGTAGGGGTCTGGGAGAGGAAGTGTGTCCATCTGATGAATGGGCATGTGCCTGAACTAAATTTTGTACACTAGTTGTAGTCTCATCCATTCATTTCTAATGACCAGGAACACAACAGATGTACAAAAGTTAAATAACACACCCAAAATGTAATGAAAGTCATCAAAATGTATTTTGTGTGTTCAGATGCCCTGTGTGGACAAAGTCATGGAACCTTATGACAATCAGATTAAATGAACTACATTTTTCAGAGAGAACTTGTAAATCGGTCCAATTCGACCGGAACATAGCAGGAGGGTTAACTAGTGATGATGACAAATACTTTACAAATACTGCATGTTGGTTCCAATCTTAAAAGTAACAACAAAGAAAGTTAGCAGGTAAGTTAGGAAATGTCTTTGTCCCAGCATCTGGATGAGGGCATTTATGTATGTGCTGCACTAGAAA
Organism: Oncorhynchus tshawytscha; assembly: GCF_018296145.1. NCBI lineage: Eukaryota > Metazoa > Chordata > Actinopteri > Salmoniformes > Salmonidae > Oncorhynchus > Oncorhynchus tshawytscha. Next base: position 7,833,693 of record NC_056449.1, on the reverse strand, counting down.
CTCTAAATGGGGAGATGGGAAACTCCATTTGATTCATATTATTATATTCCTCTTTCATTTACAAATCTCATGACTTGATTATGAGACGTGGCTGTATCTAGGGGATTTTTATTTAGCTGAGCCCGTTAGCTAGCTACATTTTGGCTATCTAGCAATGGCTGTGTAGTCACCGAAATTATTTGAAAGAATGACTGTGGTAGCTACAGTATGTAATCTAACTCAACACAACTACTACAAACTAATTTAAATTACCATAAATGTTAACTTGTTTTTCGCCTTCCGGTGGCACCACAATTGGGCATTTGATTTGCAAACTCATCACATTAACAGCATCTTGTCACCAACACTAAAAAGAGTACTTCCGGGTCACAGAATTTCATAAATGTCCAAAATAAAAGTCCTCCACATAAATAGTATAAAAGTATCAACATGTATTTATTAATTATATGAAAAATAATTGTCTAAACATTAACAATGATTCATATTTGTTCAAATTTAAGTGACATTTGCATTAAATTGGGTTTTTAAATGCCCCCAGTGCGAATCACTATGTGTAATACATATTGGCTTATAGAACATAAACTATTATGGGTGCCGCAATAAAATTACTGTAGTGAGTTCTCAGTAAGGTCTGTAGAATATAAATGTTGTGGCCTTTTACTCCAGCCATTCCATTGGCGGCCAGAATACGAGTACATAATCATCACATGTGCGATTACTGTGGTACAGTAAACCCTCAAACCAAACAACAGTGAATTAACCTGCTTGGGATAGGGGGCATCATTTTCACGTTTGGATGAAAAGCGTGCCCAGGTTAAACTGCCTGCTACTCAGTCCCAGTTGCTAATATATGCATATTATTAGTATATTTGGATAGAAACACGCTGATGTTTCTAAAACTGTTTGAATGATGTCTGTGAGTATAACAGAACTCATATGGCAGGTGAAAACCTGAGAGAAATCCAACCAGGAAGTGGGAAATCTGAGGTTTGTAGTTTTTCAACTCTTGGCCTATCGAAAACACAGTGTCTATGGGGTCAAATTACACTTCCTAAGGCTTCCACTAGATGTCAACAGTCTTTAGAACCTTGTTTGATGCTTCTACTGTGAAGGAGGGTGGAATGGGAGCTGAATGAGTCAGTGGTCTGGCAGAGTGCCACGAGCTGGTGACGCGCATTCACGAGAGTTAGCTTGAGTTCCATTGCATTTCTGAAGACAAAGGAATTCTCCGGTTGGAACATTATTGATTTATGTTAAAAACATCCTAAAGATTGATTCTATACTTCGTTTGACATGTTTCTACGGACTGTAACGGAACCTTTTGACTTTTTGTCTGCTCGTGCATCATGAATTTGGATTACTGGGCTGAACGCGTTAACAACAAGGAGGTATTTGGACATAAAGATGAACTTTATCGAACAAATCAAACATTTATTGTGGATTCCTGGGAGTGCATTCTGATGAAGATCATCAAAGGTAAAGTAATATTTATAATGCTATTTCTGACTTCTGTTGACTCCAACATGGTGGATATCTGTTTGGCTTGATTTGTCGTCTGAGCGCGTACTCAGATTATTGCATGGTTTGCTTTTTCCGTAAAGTTTTTTTGAAATCTGACACAGTGGTTGCATTAAGGAGAAGTATATCTTTAATTCTGTGAATAACACTTGTATCTTTTATCAATGTTTATTATGAGTATTTCTGTAAATTGATGTGGCTCTCTGCAAAATCACAGGATGTTTTGGAAGCAAAACTGAATGCAACGCGCCAATGAATTACTGAATGCAACGCGCCAATGTAAACTGAGATTTTTGGATATAAATATGCACTTTATCGAACAGAACATATATGTATTGTGTAACATGATATCCTATGAGTGTCATCTGATGAAGAGCATCAAAGGTAAGTGATTCATTTTATCTATATTTCTGCTTTTTGACTCCTCTCTTTGGCTGGAAAAATGGCTGTGTATTTTTGTGACTTGGCTCTGAGCTAACATAATCATATGCTGTGCTTTTGCTGTAAAGTATTTTTGAAATCGGACACGATGGGTAGATTAACAAGAAGTTTATCTTTCATTTGGTGTATTGCACATGTTAATGTGTGTCATGCCCTGACCTTAGAGAGCTGTTTTATTTCTCTATTTGGTTAGGTCAGGGTGTGATTTTGGGTGGGCATTCTATGTTGTGTATTTCTTTGTTGGCCTGGTTCCCAATCAGAGACAGCTGTTTATCGTTGTCTCTGTTTGGGGATCATATTTAGGCAGCCCTTTTTCCCACTTTCTGGTGTGGAATCTTGTCTATGTATAGTTGCCTTAGTGCACATCAGTAGCTTCACGTTTCGTTTGGTTGTTTGTTGTTTTGATGTAAAATTATTCGATTAAAATGATCTAGTCACGCTGCGCCTTGGTCCGATCCTTACGATGAACGTGACAATGTGTGAAAGTTACATATTTCAAAAAAATATTTTTGAATTTAGCGCGCTGCCTTTTCAGCGGAATGTTGTCGAGGGGTGCTGCTTAGCGGAACCCCTAGCCGTAAGAAGTTTTAAAGGGCAACTACACACAAAGATCTAAGTCAACCCCTGATGTGGTTAAAGCATTGTTGTGAACACAGAACATGAAATGTTGTTGTTTTTCTATTAAAAAAAAGTGTTACATAAATGGGGGAAATCCGAAACCTGGAAAAACAAAACAGAATGGAATTTGGATGGGTTTGTAAAGGGATTTTAAAAAGCCTCACCAATTCATTTTGGAGGAAGTTGAGGTCAGGTCCAATATTGACTATATGCACCAAAGAGGGAAAGAAGTTGGGTCATTCTAGAAATGTTTTAATGATACAATATATTACATTTAGCAGATGCTTTTATCCAAAGCGACTTAGCCATGCGTGAATACATTTTTATGGGTGGTCCCGGGAATCGACCCAATATCCTGGCATTGTAATGCTCTACCAAGATGCATGACAGGGTTAGAAATGCTTTGTGAAGCCTCAATTTAAAAACTTATACGGCCTTTATCAAGCAGTGCTTATGCCACCCTTTATAAAGCAAAGGTTTATGTCATATTTGACATAGTGGGTTATGCCACATTTGACATTCGTTGTTATGTCACACATTTATGCTACATTTATGAACCCTTTATAAAGCATGACATATGGTTATAGATGATTTGTAACACATTAATGTAGTCTTTATGAAGGCTTTATGAAGCCTTTATAAGCTGCATGTCATTTAAAGCGGAACCTAAATGGGGTCATAATAGCATAATAATGTCTTTGGCTTTGTGTTTGGCTGTGATGTAATTGTTTTAACCCTGTTTGGACCCAAGGAAGAGTAGATGCCAGGCGAGCCTAGTAAATATAAAACACTAAATATCAATTAACGTGGCAAATGCGGCAAAATTATTTTCTGTACGCGGTCTCTTGTTTGATTTTTGATTTTTTTTTACAGTGATTTATTCAGCCATTGTACTTGTTTTTGTTAGCCAAGTTGGCTCGTGAGTTTTAGCTCGCTAGCTAAGCCTAGCCTACACAGTGATAACTACTGTTTACTGCACATGGTATCAGTGTGGAATGACACATGCCAGAACCTGTCCATTATTTTCTAATTGCATGTTTTGGCCAGTGCTTGGACTGAAATAGGTCACGGTACTCATTGTGGATGCTGTTACTGTTTATATTTATGTGCAGGAACTCTACAATACTTTTGAGCTAATATTCTATAGGAAGTGCAGGGACTCAAGCTGAATAAAATTTCAGGTGCCGGTAAGCAGTTCCCGTGAGCTACTGCCCAAATCAAGTACTGTGTTTAGGTGAAAAAAATATATATATATCTAAAAATATCCTGTTTGGAACACTGACAAGTAGAGAATAATAATAAAAAATAACTCAACCTGATTTGGTGGGCCTGAGACACAGTCTCTCTCTCTCTCTCCCTCACTACACACTCTCCCTCCCTTCCTTCCTTTCTCTCTCTAGGGGCCTATATTCCACGCTGTTCTGAGGAGGGTTACTTTAAGTCAACCCAGTGTCATGGCAGTACTGGGCAGTGTTGGTGTGTGGACAAATACGGCAACGAGATCGCCGGCTCCAGAAAACAGGGCAACCCCACCTGTGGTAAAGACACACATACACATACACATACACATACACATACACATTTACACACACACACACACACACAATCATGTACACAAGCACATATAACCAATATTCGTACTCTATGTACCAGAGCTGGCTTCAAATACTATTTTGAATCATTCCAAATACGTAATATGTGTTTGATTGAGCTTGCCTGCACCAAAACTGAAGATCTCGCCGAACTGGCACTCCAGGCAGGCTAGAGCAAATGCTCAAAGTATTCAAAAGATTTCACATAGTATGTGAACCCAACATAACTTTTCCACACACACACACACACACACACACACACACACACACACACACACACACACACACACACACACACACACACACACACACACACACACACACACACACACACACACACACACATTTACACACACACACACACACACACACACACACACACACACACATACACACACACACACACACACATACACCTCCAGCATTCTCTTTACAATGTGTCCCATCTGTCTCTATGAGTGTGCTCTGTGATACAGGTGTTGCTGTGCGTGTGTTATCTAGGCCTGTGTAATCTGGGGTGCTGGAGGCAGCAAGCTCGCTGAGTCTTTCTTTAAAGATACCACTGAAGCATGCGGGGAATCTCAATGACAAGGTCTCTGTTCTGTTAGAGACTTTTTACGGCGCAAATGTGTCTCCCCCGAAAAAAATCCTCCCCAGGCCTTTTAGAGGAACAGACGATGCCTTTGTCATGTTGTTGTTGTTTGTGGAGTGTGTTGGGCATTTGCATGTACTCCTATCTCTGAAGCGTAGTTCCATTTTACAAGGAGACTAATCTGCTGTGACAATTGCCAGACTGAACGTTGGTGTGGTAAATCCTGCTGCTAATAGAAGCTGTGTAATCACCCAGACAGACCTGAGAACAGCCTGTGAAGTCTTATCTATCTATAGCTGAATGCCTCTGGCTACCTCTGATTCGCTGCTCATGTATTTGGGATTCAACAGTGTTCCTTTGAAAGGTTTCATGCTTTGAGATGGTGAGCTGGGATAAAGTAGAGCTCAGGCTCACACGGACCACTGGAGGAAGAGGACGTTATTTACACTCATCGTGCATTGTGCTGTCGGAATAGCGCGTCTTGATTAAAGGAAGCTGTATGTGGATTGGTTTGTTTGTCTGCTTGTTTGTCTGTAGGTCTGGCTGCCGGTCTGTCTGCCTTTCTCAGCCGTATGTTGTCTCTCTTTCTCTGTCTTTCAGTTTCTGACTCTCTGCCTGCCTACCTGTCTCTCTTTGTTACCCATCTGTCTGTCTCAATATCTAACCTATCTATCTCCCTGTCTCTGTGTAGAGGAGGATCAAGAGACCTCGGGGGATTTTGGCAGCGGGGGTGGCGTCCTTCTCCTTGACGACCAGGAGGAGGAGCCACCTCGGAGTGGGAGGAGCCGGCAGAAGCAGAGGCGGGGCCGGATCCATCCCAGAGGGGCCATCGAGGATGACGAGGACGAGGAAGATGACAAAGATGACGAGATTGGCTACGTCTGGTAGCTCTGCCCCCACCTGCTCTCCCATCAACCAACCAGGGACTCCCGTTAACTCTGCACAGACCTGAAGCCATTCCAGCGTCTCCTTCGTCCTGCCCCCTGCCCCTCAGCATCAGTCCATGTCCAACTGACTTTTCCTTCCTCTTGTTCATAACTTCATTGAAGCTTTCTCTTCGTTAATCCCGTCCTACTCAACCTTCATATAATGTGTCCACCTTCTACTCTCCTTCAGATAATGGAGACCTATTCAATTCAAACAAAGACTCTTTTCTTGTGTTACCCTCTGCTTCAACTGTCCCCAAACCCTTCAATTTTTGACTGACACCGATTGCTATATCCTCGTTCTCTCTCTCTCTTGCTCTCTCATCTCCCCTTTCTCTCTCTTTATCTGCCTATGTTTCTGGGAGTTTCGTGTCTGTCTGAGGCCATAGACACATTGGTGTAAATACCTTCACAACAGGCTGTTCTCCTGTTTGTGTTCCACTCGCTTCCTCCCTCCTCATGTTCTAGAATACCATATTCTCGGGTTCCAGAATACTCTATAGGCTCTGCTTGAGAATATCGTTCTGGCTGTTATTGAATGTTCCAGGGTGTCCTAGAATCAGCAAGAATGATTGTGTTTTTTTGCATGTTCCCCTACTACGCCCCTGCTGAAGACATGTTTGGGTAGCCAGATATGTAACCCAGAGTATACACATTTACTTTGGTTTATTTGGTGACAATGCCCACACTCGCTGCTGCAGCGCTCTCTTCTGTTGCAGTCTTATTGCCGTGCAAACCTCCTCTAAATGCCTGCTTTTAGAAGTTTAAAATGACATTGTGAGCCACTAACTGAATAGCAACCTCTATCTTCAGCTTGAAAGTTCAAAACATACATATTGTTTTTCCATTAATTTGATTATTATTATTTATTTATTTGAAACAAGTTTTGTACTTTGGTTCAGGTGGAGACGAGCACTTTGTCTGTGGAATTTCAGATCAGAGAAATCCTACAAGGTACCCAGACCTTTTTCAAACCTCCACAAACCAGCCTGCAGCTTTTGAGACGGACACAAATATATTTTTCTTTCATTTTAGCGGTTTGCTTTGATTTTTTAAAAGATTTTTACTAAAAGCAGCAGGAGTTTAAAAACAATGTTTTACCATAATAGTTTTGTGTGTCGTAGAGTTTGATTTCTGTAGCCATTGGTTTGTATTGGTGACATAAGAAGTGAAATATTCTAGCTATAGTATAGCTTCTATTTTAAATGAGTTCCTGCTTTATTTCAGAATATTTCGGGTTGCAGTCAAGTGAGGTCAGTTATCGTAATGTATCTACCCCACGAACCCAGATGAGATAGGCGTAACCCATAAGACGGGCTTATGAACAGTTATAAGCGTTACACTGGTACAGTATAAGCACACACAATGCTTAGTGACATTTCACTTTAATAATAACAGGCCTTCGATGATTGGATGCATATATTCACAGGTCTGAGCCGGGCACTATATGCTTCATTGGGCTTGTGATGCAGCGTAATGATACACTGCTTTTGCGTGCTTCGGCCAGTGGGGAGCGATCTTGAACAGATTTTTTTATTCACATGTGAGAGTCTGTTGTGATTGACACTTTGGTCCATATAGCACAAACAACAGCTCTACAGAATAGACGGCTGAGCTCTTCTACTCTTCAGCAACACTGATGTTTTCCAAGTGTAGGTCCAGGCAGGCACAGAGCTAATTAGAAAACAGTCTGTCATGACCAAAACCTGCTTGCTCACTTTACAAATCTCACGCTCTCGCTCTCTTTCTCTGCTACCTCTCTCACAGCCTTTTACTCCCCCCTCCCTCTCTCTCTCGCTCTCACACATCTTTACTTTCTTTCTGTCACTCGCTTATTTTCCCTCTTTCTCTCGCTCCCTCTCCCCTCTCTCTCACTATCTCTCTCTTTGCTCTGTTTTTCACGCTGGTGGAATGCATGAGTGAGTTTTACAGCCGTGGTGCTCCTCTCGCTCCTCTCATTCATCTAATTTCCCTTATTTTGTTTTTTATAGTTCGGAGTCGACACCCGTAGAGTCGGCCTTTCATCTCAGTCTTCTCCCAGAGGAGCCTGGGAAATCTGGGGACAGGAAGAGGAACACAGGGGATGAAAGTGATGCTTTTGGGTTCGGGGCTTTTTTTTCTCCTTCCCTCATCTCTCTCCCTTTCTCGAATCCCCATCCTCCATTTTTGGTCTCTGTCCTTATTGCGCTCCCTTTTCTCCCTTCTTCAGTCCACTCCTTATCCCTTTCTCTCATGCCCACACTCATATACAGTATATCTGTGTATTTACTAAAAACTGATGGGTGATTTCTCCCTCTGTCCATTAATCAATCGGTTGGTCCTTTCAGATCACAACATTAACTCATCTAGTCACAACTGATCACTGCATCACAGTGACCTCTGACCCTGATATTGATTGGTTGTTTGTTTATCACGTCAACAGCATGCATGATGACCCTTTTGTGTTTTGTCCCTGTGCATCTTCAACTCTGACGTCTCTGTGTGTATATCAGCCAGAGAGACAATAAACCTCCCGCTAACACAATAACACAACACACACACACACACACACACACACACACACACACACACACACACACACACACACACACACACACACACACACAGCCTGTAACATACTTGTAACGCGTGTCTATTAAGTCATCTCTTGCTGTAGCAGTGTAAGGCCTCTTCTTTTGATTCTGCAATCAACCTGCCCTTGACCTTTGCCCTCTCATGATGTCATAACTGACCCTTGCCCTGTCCTGATGCCACTGCTGTCCCTCGCTTGCCTGGCCTGCTGGTGTACATAGCTCTGTTTGGCCCAAGTCACTCAAACGTCTACAGAAGCGGAATTACATGCAATCCCAAGGTCCTTCGCTGTTGCTGAAATGTCCTCAGATACACACACGCACATACACTCCCCTATGTCTTTATTTGGACAGTGAAGCTAAAATGTTTAATTTGGCTCAATACTCGCTATTTGTATTTGACATCAAATGTTTTATATGTGGCGACAGTACAAAATGTCAGCTTTTATTTTAGGCTATTTTCATCCACATCTATTTTACTGTTTAGAAATGGAAGTATGCTATGTATATAGTCCCCCCCCCATTTGAAAATGTCATAAGTATTTGGACAAATTCACTTATAGTGTGTGAGATTTAGTCAAAAATGTTGTATTTGGTCCCATGTTCCTAGCACTCAAGCTTGTGACACCCCAGGTTTGTAGTATGCATTTGGTTGTGTTTCGTGTTATGTTGTGCCCAATAGAAATGAATGGTAAATAATGTATTGTGTCATTTTGGAGTTGTAAATAAGAAGAGAATATGTTTCTAAACACTTCTACATTAACGTGGATGCTACCGTGATTACGTATAATCATGAATGAATCACGAATAATGATGAGTGAGAAAGTTACATAGGCGTAAATATCATACCCCCCCCTCCAAAAAATGCTAACGTCCCCTGTTATTAGTAATGGAGGATAGCATGTGTTTGGGGATATAATCTTTGTGCATCTCAAGCTTTCTCTCTCATCATTATTCCCGTTGAATTTGTCCAAATACTTATGACACTTTCAAACGGGGGACAATATACATAAAGTAGTGCGTTTGTTATTTAACAGTGAAACTGATATGTATGAAAATACAGTCAAATAAAACATGTCATTCTGTAATGTCGTTGCATATAACACATTTTATTTGAAATCCAAAATGATGGAATTGTCCAAATAAATATGTAGGGGAGTGTACACACACACACACACACACACACACACACACACGATACAGTTTTACGATGCTAGTTCAAACACACACATAAATGGCCATGTTTGCAAAAGTCTTCTTTGTTAACTCTCTATATTTTTTACTTTGTAAAGAGAAAAAATGACTCATGTTAAAGGGTAATATATTGCCGTGTGAAGGCTCTGTGGCTTTGTCCAGTTGCAGACTGAGGTGTGTAAATCGATTGTCCTTAATGTAGCTAGACTCCAGAAGCTCTTTCCATAGAAGCATAGTGCAGTGAGTTTTAGAGTGTCTTATTTTCCCCCTTCTGAAGTTATAATGGAATGTTGATGTTATGGGCTGAAAATACCTTTATTTTATTGTAACAGTTCCACAATGTTTGTCTGAATAAATTTAAGTCTGTCCTGTCCTGTACCTTCTCTTTGTGTGCGTCTTATTTAAATGGTGTCATTTGTGCTGGACGCACAAACATACAGTGCCTTCAGAAATTCACACCCCTTGACTTTTCCACATTTTGTTGTGTTACCATCTGAATTTAAAATAGATTAAATTGAGATTTTGTGTCACTGGTCTACACACAATACCCCATTAATATCAAAGTGGAATTATGTTTTTAGATATTTTTACTAACTAATTAAAAATGAAAAGCTGTAGGAATTTGCTTAACAAGTCACATAATAATTGCATGGACTCATTCTGTGTGCAATAAAACATGATTTTTGAATGACTACATTATCTCTGTACCCCCCCACACACATACAATTGTCTGTAATATCCCTCAGTTGAGCAGTGAATTTCAAACACAGATTCAACCACAAAGACCAGAGAGGTTTTCCAATGCCTTGCAAAGAAGGACACCTATTGGTAGATGGGTAAAAAGAAAACATGCAGAGACTGAATATCCCTTTGAACATGGTGATTAATTATACTTCGGATGGTGTATTAATACACTGAGTCACACAAAGATACAGGCGTCCTTCCTAACTCAGTTGCCAGAGAGGAAGGAAACCGCTCAGGAATTTCAACATGAAGCCAATGGTGACTTTAAAACAGTTACAAAGTTTAATGGATGTTATAAGAGAAAACTGACAGATGGATCAACAACATTGTAGTTAATCTTTAATACTAATCTCAATGACAGAGTGAAAAGAAGGAAGCCGCTACAGAATATGCTTCCTGTTTGCAATAAGGCACTAAAGTAAAACTGTAAAAAATGTGGCAAAGAAATTAGAAATTGAATACAAAGCACTATTTTGGTGCAAACAATAAAAGAAACTGAATAGAGCTAAGCACAGGCAAAATCCTAGAGGAAAACCTGGTTCAGTCTGCTTTCCAATAGACCCTGGGAGAGAAATTCACCTTTCAGCAGGACAATAACCTAAAACACAAGGCCAAACATACACAGTAGTTGCTTACCACATTGAATGTTTCCGAGTGACCTAGTTACATTTTTTGACTTGTATTGGCTTAAAAATCTATGGCATGACTTGAAAATTGCTGTCTCGCAATGATCCAACATCCAGCTTGACAGAGCTTGAATAATTCAAAAATTAATAAATGTGCAAACATTGAACAATCCAGGTGTGCAAAATTCCTAGAGACTTACCCAGAAAGACTCACAGCTGTAATCTCTGTTTCTGTATTTCATTTTCAACAAATGTGGCAAACATTTCTAAAAACATGATTCACTTTGTCATTATGGCGTATTGTGTGTAGATGGTTGGGTAAGGAATCCATTGTGAATTCAGGCTGTAACACAACAACATTTGGAATAAGTCCAGGGGTATGAATACGTTCTGAAGGTGCTGTAAACACACACACACACACACACACACACACACACACACACGTACACACAGACATTCCTGCAGACATACCCAATCACAGCTGCATCGTCAAAATGAGTGTGCGTGTAGGCATGTACTCACTCACTCAGTCCCTCACTCACCCGCTCACGCATACATGAGCCTCACATTTATGCCTAGAACAAGTCATATAGATGTTTTCGGAGTTGTGTTATTGCATTCTAGCTTATTCTTCCTCCAAAGGCAAATGGACTATATTGATGTGTCCCAGTGCCATCAGTCAAAGTTAACTCCCCTCATCAGACATGCCTTTGTCTTCATCTAACACGCTATATTAAATCTATTGATTTGATAATGTTCTTTTTGTACTCAATGTGATTCATGCAGCTGGAGGGAAATCAATTTCTCAGTCTCTTTCCCTCTCCATCTTGCTCCATCTTTTCTGTCCTCTACTTCCTATCATTCTATCTCTCTGAGTCTGTTATGATTGTGGCTTTGTCATAGTGATTTCTGACTTGGTTCGGGCTGTGATCTGTGGCTGATGGTGTGGATTGATATAGCTATGGATAGACACTACACATTAGGCACAGATCTAGGGTCAGTCTTCCCTTCTCAAATCCATTTGGGAAAACGCACAATACTGACCTTAGATCAATGTCTGAACCTAAAGTCATCTGGGCCGGGTCTCTTGTTCAGTGAACGTCATAGAAGCGGAAAACTTTCAAAATATGAGCCGCACCAAGACTAAACCATCTTATTCAGAACTGTAATACTGATACAGACACAACCAATTCTCCCAGGAAGTTGGTTCTCAGAGAACTAATATGCCATGGGCTGGGTGGATGCAGATGGTTTGAAATGGCTGAACGCTATTTGTTTCCTACTATTTCCCCTTGCAGACTCAAACCAAACAAAGACACTCCAGAATCTCCGGGGATGCTTTCAGGATGATAGGAACATATGGTAATGTGTCTGCTTCTCCTGAGGGACTAGGCAGCAGGCGTTATCAACGAGAGGTGTTGAGATAGCATCAACCACTAGGCTAGGATTGACAGGGCATGTTGACAGTTGTCAAACCAGCTCCTCATGCAATTGTCATAATCATTAGCTGAGGGGGCATGATTGTTCCTCCTAAATAAGACTTATTATTCATTGCTCTCTCTCTCTCTTTTCTCTAATGTTAATACTCAGAAATAACTCATCTGCTGTTGCAGTACAGGATGTTATATTAGGGACGTGCTTGGTTGGTGAAATGTAAAGGTTAACATAGCATAAAGGACCCATTCTATATATTTAACTTCAACCTGCAACGTTAAGCAGTTTGGGCCTCTATATCCCCACTAAGCACACCAAACGGTTTCTGTACAAGAGGGTGGACAGTAACCCTCTAGAGATCCCTCATAGGTGAAAGGCGATTGGCTTTCGCCCCATGTCACTCAGCGGTGGAGGCGGGCATTGTTTCCCTGGCTCCCAATTCCCTTTAGGAGTGACCCCCATGAAATCCATCATTAAGATAGACTGCATGTCCCACGTTCTTTAAATAGAGGTTATTGGGTTAATCCAGCGCGTTAATAAACTCTTAATAGCTCTACAGAGTGCGGACACGGAGAGGAGCGGGTACCTCCTCTCATCTCACCCCCTCTCATTGATATTTATGACGCTCCCTCTCTCCATTCCTGATTAATCCACTTGATATTTGGGTGCAGATCCGTAAATCTCCTGTCTGCCTCTGAGGAGGACGGAGAGAGGAGAAAGAGGGAGTGGCAGAGAGTGTGACAAGAATGTAGACTCAGAGATTAGATGGAAAACACACAGCAAAGCCCCGGCTATGGGCGCCCCCAAATCTTAGCATTTCCTAGCAGAAGCAGCAGCAGCAGCACACAAAAGATACTAGCCAGACACTGCCAGATTTGCTCACAAACACACACACACGCGGCAGCTTAATAAGAAGATGTGTATTTAGCAGGGATGCTAGTTATTGAAGTGCTGACGATTATGATCCCCTCTCTGAATGTGGTGGAGAGAGACAGTGAGTCACAGATTAGCATGGGGAAAATAAAACTTCTGCTTAATTCCCTCTGAGGGGTTCAAAGGTTTTCCCTGGCTCTCTGAGAGCTGCGTCTTTACCCTCCAAATGGGACATGAAGTTGTCAGAGGGAGAAAAAAAATTGCCAAGCATTAATGGGGCCCTTTTCTATAACGCCAGAGATTACGAGTCAAATAAATATCAAAGTCGTTCAAGATGTATTTGCACAGCTCCGTTTACGCAGTCTTTGATCTTAAGAAAACTAGCTCTCACAGTCCCACATCAGAATTAGACGTTCGTCTATGTTTCTGAAACGTCAAATTTCGAAGGGTTTAAGGTTACGTTTAGGCATTAACTCCAAAATCTTAAGGTTCGGCATTAACTCCGAATGGTTAAGGTAAGGGTTAAAGTTTGGAAAACCTACCTGAAGGTAACAGCGCTCACTGTTGCCCCTAGTGGCCGGATCCCACGTCATCTCCTGATGTCCTCAGATATGGATGGACGTCGAATACTGACTTGTATCACGGGTGACCTGGTTGTTCAAGAAAGAGGCAGGTCCAGGCTTAATAAACCATGGTGATGGCAATTAGACTGAAGAACTAGCTATGGTTTCATAATTTGCTACATTGAAGCATCAGGGGTGTGTGATCTCCACCATTCAATGGGAAATTCTGAGTCAGAGCTATCAATATGGTTCCCCCTGAGCAATGATCCAAGGTCCGTTTTTGTTTTTGTCCTGCTGATGGATAAGGCCAGGGCCTTTTCACTCGTAGAGCCATCTCTGTCTGCTCCAATGACTGTACTGTGTATGTCTGCTCTCACAGTCTTCTGGGAAATTGGGACTAAACTGAATCTGACATTAGTGACAGAGCAGGTGTGACGTGTGGCACCCCCAAAGCAGCAGCCCTTCCCTTCTGTTCGGGTTGTGTCAAGCACAGTGACGCCCTTGAACACCACAACATCACTCTTTCCTTCCATCCTCCATCCCTCCATCACTCAACCCCCCTCTAGCAGATTGCCACAGATGGAAAGTGGAGCAGAGCCGACCTGATGGCATCTGTGTGGGGTTGCTCTCGCCATAACCCTTCCACACACACACACACACACACACACACACACACACACACACACACACACACACACACACACACACACACACACACACACACACACACACACACACACACACACACACACACACACACACACACACACACACACTCTCTCTTTTTCTTTTCTTTCTCTGCCTCCTCAATGACCAGGCACAACTACACACACACAGACACCATGCAAGCATGGTCAGCCAACCTCTACCTGAAGCTATGGAGTCACCAGAAATGATTTGAGGTGATATTGTAGATTACAGTTTCTTCTGGACTTTTAATATCTATGGCAGAAATAAATCAGGTCTGATGAGTTTCCTTCTCTTACCTGTCGGATGTTGCAGAATGATATTACTCTGCGATCACTCTGACCCTGGATGATAGAGAATCTGTTGCGTTTGGAAAAATGTAACTTTTCTGACAAGAACACTGAACACAAGGCTGGATGCCTTTCCAGATTACAGCTCTGATTGCAGACAGATAGTGATGAATTGGTGTTTATATTGTACTGAAGCCATTCTGGAGGCAGACTGCCTAGCAAACTGCTGTGTCATTTCATCTCTGTAATATGGGTATCAGGGCAGAGGGGAAATTGGAATGGAATCTGAGAGTATGTGGAGCATAGAGATCCTATTAAATTACTAGAGGGGCTATGTCATCAACCCTCAAAGTTCCAGAATGGGGTAAAAATGGCAGCCATTGTGCTCAGGGAGAAATCCAAAACCAGTCTAATTGGAATGAATGGCAGAAGAGGCATAGGTGATGCATTTCCTGATTTTACTTAAGGAAGAAAATAAAAGTAAGTCATGCGATATATCACAAATTGTGTAATAGAAATATTGTCAACCTAAAATATTGTGATATATCGCTATAGATACAGTTTATTAGGGTTTCATACCAATTGTCTCCATAAAATATATGTAAACAGACCATAAATGTCTCAATTCTTCTTTTCTTGGAAGGCTGTGTGTTATTACATGATACAATATCAGTACTTGATGCATTTACAACTTGTCTAAGTCCTATCATCAACTGATTTCAACCATAGATGTTGTAAAGAGGTCAATGGAACTCGACCAAAACAATGGGAATATGCCATGGAAACGCGTGGGGGAAAGATCCTGAATGTGCTGACATTTGCTGACATTTAGGCTATTGTTTTTTGTGCATTTCACACTAAGTTGAAGTAAAAATTGGTGTACAATGCCTGTACGGATGTCAACCCCAATACATGTTCATGTCATCAACTGCATTACAGTTAAAAACGACTTTGACTACCAACCATGGCCAGCCTACCGCATTTGAGGCCCCAGGGCACCTACCTCCAGAAAACAGCTAACTTCCTGCATTTTAACACATTTTACGATGGGGCAGAGAGTAAAATGTGCAGTTTTATAATGCTGTTCAACACATTTTGACATGAGGCTGATAATTGTGCAGCTTTAAAGCAAATTTCCTGCAATTCAAAACATTTTGTCATTTTGCACATCAACTTAGTACTGGCACCCTGTGTATACAGCCAAGTTATTGTGTATTTATTCCTTGTGTTATTATTTTTCTAGTATTTCTCTCTTCATTGTTGGGAAAGGCCTGTAAGTAAGCATTGCACTGTTATTTGTTAATATGTTGCTGTTTTTCTGGTTGGGGGCCCCCGGGCCACATGCCCAGCGTGGTAATCTGTCCCTGCTACCATCACCAATTTCTCTTTGTTAGCTATGTTACCAACTTATATGGGACTTAACATTTAGCAGTCACTTCTAAACCTGAAAAGGGACTACTTCTAAATGTTATGCAGTGAAAACAGCCAAATACATCCACACCTGACTTTAGTAAACACATTGTGGGCCTGTTACAAGACATAAATCATGACGGATTTGAGGAATATCCACTTTGTTCGATCAACTTTGTTGAATGTGTGCAAACCTTGGTGTCCTTCTTCTATCCCCCACTGGTCTTTGTTGTTTTGACTTCTTTACCTCATTTATTGTATGACTGTGGATCGACTGCATTGTTTGAATTGAATGTTGACACATTTGCTGTTAATTTGAAAAATGTATGGCATCATTCAACTAAAGCTGTCTTGCTAGCTAGTTAATAGACATACTGTAACGCTCAATGAGTGAATAGGTGTGGAGTCAGGCGCAGAGAGCAAAAGGATGCGGGAAAAACACGCTTTAATGTCCAGAATAAATCACAGGAACAAAATAGGAAATAATAATGTGAAAAAATAAAGGACAGCGAGAAACCCGAATGCAAACACTAACCACTCTAACACATACAGACGAACAAGCCCGCACAAACAGAAGCGGGCTGAACGAACTTAAATAACCCCACCCCAACAAGAAACGGGTGAAACCAATTAGACAAAACCAAACGAACACAGAACAAAGGATCGGTGGCAGCTAGTAGACCGGCGACACGACCACCGAGCACCACCCGAACTAGAAGGGGAGTCACCTTCGGTAATATTCGTGACACATACATTGTTTTACACCATATCTTATCACAGCACTGGCAAACCATCGTTGACCAACTCCCTGACAAAATGGCTGACCTTTGACCCCGTCATAAGAAGGTTTATGTCCATTCTAGTATTTTAATTCCTAATTCTATGATGTGGAGGGGGCAGAGGGTTTGTGTGTGTGTGTGTGTGTGTGTGTGTGTGTGTGTGTGTGTGCGTGCGTGCTTGCATGAGTGTGTTGTGTGTGTGCACGTAATTTTAATTCAACTGAATAGCAGAGCTTAAATTCTGTGATTGAGCGTACAAAACATTAGGAACACCTGTTCTTTCCATGACATAGACTGATCAGGTGAATCCAGGCGAAAGCTATGATCCTTTATTGATGTCACTTGTTAAATCCACTTAAATAAGTGTAGATGAAGGGGAGGAGACAGGTTAAAGAAAGATTGTTCAAGCCTTATGACATTTGTGTATGTGTGTCATTCAGAGGATGAATGGGCAAGACAAAAGTTTTAAGTGCCTTTGAACAGAATATGGTAGTAGGTGCCAGTTGCACCGGTTGTGTCAAGAACGGCAACACTGCTGGGTTTTTCACACTCAACAGTTTCCCATGTGTATCAAGAATGGTCCACCACCCAAAGGACATCAAACCAACTTGACACAACTGTTGGAAACATTGGAGTCAACATCAACATGGGCCAGCATCCCTTTGAAATGCTTTCGTCATATTATAGAGTCCATGACCCGATGAATTGGGGCTGTTCTGAGGGCAAAAGGGAGGTAGAAATATAATTTATGCCAATACCACTGTTAGCGGACGACACAACAGTGGTAGGCTTGATTACCAACAACGACGAGTTGGCCTACAGGGAGGAGGTGAGGGCCCTCGGAGTGTGGTGTCAGGAAAATAACCTCACACTCAACGTTAACAAAACTAAGGAGATGATTGTGGACTTCAGGAAACAGCTGAGGGAACACCCCCCTATCCACATCGATGGAACAGTAGTGGAGAGGGTAGCAAGTTTTAAGTTCCTCGGCATACACATCACAGACAAACTGAATTGGTCCACCCACACAGACAGCATCGTGAAGAAGGCGCAGCAGCGCCTCTTCAACCTCAGGAGGCTGAAGAAATTCATTTCGCTATCGCATTAACCCTAACATGTGTATGTGACAAATAAAATTTGATTTTGATGATTTGATTTGATGTGTACATATAACTATAATTGGCTTGTCACCAAAAGCACTCACAAACTTCTACAGATGCACAATCGAGAGCATCCTGGCGGGCTGCATCACCGCCTGGTACGGCAACTGCTCCGCCCACAACCGTAAGGCTCTCCAGAGGGTAGTGAGGTCTGCACAACGCATCACCGGGGGCAAACTACCTGCCCTCCAGGACACCTACACCACCCGATGTTACAGGAAGGCCATAAAGATCATCAAGGACAACAACCACCCGAGCCACTGCCTGTTCACCCCGCTATCATCCAGAAGGCGAGGCCAGTACAGGTGCATCAAAGCTGGGACCGAGAGACTGAAAAACAGCTTCTATCTCAAGGCCATCAGACTGTTAAACAGCCACCACTAACATTGAGTGGCTGCTGCCAACACACTGACTCAACTCCAGCCACTTTAATAATGGGAATTGATGGGAAATGATGTAAAATACATCACTAGCCACTTTAAACAATGCTACCTAATATAATGTTTACATACCCTACATTATTCATCTCATATGTATACGTATATACTGTACTCTATATCATCTACTGCATCTTTATGTAATACATGTATCACTAGCCACTTTAACTATGCCACTTTGTTTACATACTCATCTCATATGTATATACTGTACTAGATACCATCTACTGTATCTTGCCTATGCCGCTCTGTACCATCACTCATTCATATATCTTTATGTACATATTCTTTATCCCCTTACACTTGTGTGTATAAGACAGTAGTTTTGGAATTGTTAGTTAGATTACTTGTTGGTTATTACTGCATTGTCGGAACTAGAAGCACAAGCATTTCGCTACACTCGCATTAACATCTGCTAACCATGTGTATGTGACAAATAAAATTTGATTTGATGATTTGATTTGATGTGTACATATAACTGGTAAAGTAACATTGGTCCTTCTCTAGTGAATCAATGCTGTCATCTAGTGGTAAAAAACTGGGCTTGACTTTGGAATAAATAATGTAGATTTTGTAGAACTTTCAAGTCCACATTGCTTATAGATTACATTATTTTTTAATGCAATTGACCTTTTGGGCATACTCAATATCTTGAAAAGGAAATTAGTGGCTCCATAATTGACAAAATCTATCATTCCACCAAACAAACTTTGCTAATGTGATATTGTGACTGGTATTTTAATTTCATGACATTGCTAAGCTATCACGGGGGCCCCACAGGGGTGTGTGCTTAGTCCCTTCCTCTGCTCCCTGTTCTCCCAAGACTGCGTGGCCACGCACCAACAGCATCATCAAGTTTGTTGACGACACATGGGTGGTATGCTTTTTCACAGGTGACGACAATACAGTCTACAGGGAGGAGGTCAATGACAACAACCTCTCCCTCAATGTCAGTAAGACCAAGGAGCTGATTGTGGACTACAGGAGATCAAGTTTCTTGGTGTCCAAATCACTAAGGACTTAAAATGGTCCACACACAAGTACAGTTGTGAAGGCTTGCATCAAGTCTGACACCAACAGGCTACTGAACAGCTTCTATCCCCAACCATAAGACTGCTAAATAGCTAACAAAATGGCTACAAAGACTATCTGAGTTGACCCTTGTCATTTATTTTGTTTCTATGCACCCTCACAGGACTCCACACACTCATGCACACAACACACACACACACACACACACACACACACACACACACACACACACACACACACACACACACACATATACGCTGCTGCTACTCGCTGTGTCATATATCCTGATGCCTAGTCACCCTGTACATACACTATATGGCCAAAAGTATGTGGACATCTGCCTATTGGACATCTCATTCCAAAAATCATGAGTATCAATATGGAGTTGATCCCCCCTTTGCTGCTATAACATCCTCCACTCTTCTTTGAAGGCTTTCCTCAAGATGTTGGAACATTGCTGCGGGGACTTGCTTCCATTCAGCTACAAGAGCATTAGTGAGGTTGGTCACTGATGTTGGGTGATTAGGCCTGGCTCGCAGTCGCCGTTCCAATTCATCCCAAAGGAGTTTAATGGGGTTGAGGTCAGGGCACTCTGCAGGCCAGTCAAGTTCTTCCCCACTGATCTCGACAAACCATTTCTGTGTGGACCTCGCTTTGTGCACGGGGGCATTGTCATGCTGAAACAGAAAAGGGTCTTCCCCAAACTGTTCCCACAAAGTTGGACAGAATAGTCTAGTATGTCATTGTATGCTGTATCGTTAAGATTTCCCTTCACTGGAACTAAGGGGACTAGCCCGAACCATGAGAAACAGCCCTAGACCATTTTCCTCATCCACCAAACTTAACATTTGCTCGATTTTATACAATTGTCAGCAACGGTATGGCTGAAATAGCCGAATCCACTAATTTGAAGGGGTGTCCACATATTTTTCTATATATAGTGTATCTACCGCTATCACTCCAGTATCCCTGCACATACATTGGAACTGACTCTGTATATAGCTTACTTACTTACTTATCATGTTCTTATTATTTCTTATTATTGTGTGATTTTGTTCTAATTTGTGTTATTTTTAGTACTACAATCATATTGACTACTGCATGGTTGGGTTTAGAGCTAGCAAGAAAGTAATTTCACGTGACATTAAAACGTTAAACTAAAAAAACGTTTTTTTCCCCATCATAGTCACTAAAGAAGTTCAGGAGAACTTTAAATTGAGATGAATAACAAATTATAATTTTGACTACAAATCCCATATGAACCATTTTGAGATATCCCCGCCCATCTTCGTATAATATTGAATCACTCCAATCACCGTATAGATATCCATGATCAACATAGAGTTTTGACCAACCAGAAATTTACCTCAGTGTTTCTACGTTTCCAGGAAGTCCCACAAGTGAGCCCCGATCTCACCACGCGAAGCCTATGGAGTGTGGTAGAGAGGAACCGGCAGGAGAGGCAAGTGGACAACGTCATTTCACCGACGACCGAACTAGAGCGGCAGCTGTAGCGCAGAGACCGGAGTGGCTTTGCCGGAGGCAGGTACGGTATCTTCGTCGTTTTTGTAAATGAAAGGGTTTGGAACCAGTTGACATTTGGATGATTTAACGTTTTCTCGAGGAAGAGAGTTGAAACTAGGTCGGGTTGCGACTTTAGACAATGAATGGGGTGGACACTAGGGCCTGGGAAGAGTGCGTAGGCCTAGTTTTTCCGCGCACTTTACTGACACAGCAGCGGCGTAGAGTCTTTCCTCCCGGTCGGTCCACCACACTGGTCAGGTCCCTCTCGGACACCCCTTCTAGCTCAGAGAGGTAGACACACAACTGGCAACCTAAAATCCGGTCACTGAACCTTGTGAAGTTAGCTAAATCTATCCTTTTTGTTCGCGGCTGATGCAACGTTAGCCAACTAGTTGACGTTCTTCTCTTTCAGGTGCTGAAGTGATTACAGCAGGAAAGATGGCGGACGACCCTAACGCAGCGGACAGGAACGTGGAGATATGGAAAATCAAGAAGTTGATTAAAAGTTTGGAAGCTGCCCGAGGGTACGTGGTTGAAATGGGCACACGATACAGGACGTATCACTGGGTGTCGGAGGGAGACGGAGATATGCAGACCTGAATGGACAGCTGGATAGGCGAGGACGAATTTTGGGAGTGGTACTAGCTAGCCAGTTAACGTACTATTAACACAGTCAACATTGGAAATTACGTTAGTTCCTACCAATATTCGATTTGTGTCGTATAATTAGTATGATGCCATTCGTGTTATTTGTAGCTAGCTCGGTTACTTGTGTGTATTTCTGTCCGGGTTAGTTAGCCAGTTAGCTACATGTTAGCCGAAAATGCCGGCATCTGTGGATGGGGTCTTTAGAACAGCGGGGTCGTTTGTATATCACACCAACGACTAGGTGCTTTTAGCAACGCGGGTGTACAGTATACACTAGCCTTGTTTTCAATTGTATTGGGTTGCACAAAAACAGTCATTGGGAAGCCAGAAGCTAAATTTAAACTTAACTGCCAGTACTGTGGCAGTGGGCAGGACGGTTGGTCATTGTGACAGGGGGGGTTTGAGACAAAATATCTAGAGGATCGTTTAATATTTAACTGACTTTCCAAACATGGGTCTGTTGTAGACCAACTTCCTCTGCTAACATCATGTCATCAAGAAAAGTCCCGAGCAAGTTGTCTTTTTTGGCCACATGTGGTGCCACTGGCACAGTAAGTTGAAACAGAATTGTATTTAACTTAACGTTATCTTCCCATGGACTGGTCTTTGTGCAAACCAGTACAATTGCACCTAACTGACACCAGTATGTTCCCATATGCTGCGATAGATAAAGCAGTTGTTGGCTATGTTGGCTTGCTTTCAAGATACAGCATTGAGCATGTCTTGTATTGGGGAGTGGAAGGCTTAAAGCAACAATATGTTTGAGTAGCAAGCAGCAGGCACACGACTGCCATTTCCTATTCCTTTGTTGACAATGTGTGTAGTTAGCTAGCGGTCATCCATATTCATTTAGATAAGTAGTTTGACAAAGCTAGCTATGTGGCTTACTCGGCAGTGTGACTAGGCAAATGGGAGCGCTTTGCCCCCGAAGTGTTCTTATTGTCCACTGGCACAGAATCCTCTGCTACATACACATACGGTTGACAATTTGGCCTATATTCACTAACCAACTACCTGTATGTATGCAGCGTCTACATGTATGGCTCGCTGGTTTGCCTTTAACTGGTAGTGAATGTGGCACGGTGGGGTTTTAGTGCAGTCGTTGGTGTCAAGGACAGAACTTATTGTTCTGTATGGGACTGTGTGCCCCTCCCCTTTCAGACAGTAATGTTTGGTGTCAGACTGTTTTAAAGTGGAGGTGTGTGTTACAAGGATAGATATGGGTCAGGTAATATTAGAGGGTGATTGGGGGGGGGGTTGATGAGTGGCAGATTTGTTTTGATTGAGAGCATATTCCTTCCTTTCAGAGATTGATATGACTAAGACAGTTACATAAACACACACTTTACACAAGGTTGTGTAAATACACTATCTGTACCTCTCTCCTCAGTAATGGAACCAGTATGATCTCGCTGATCATTCCCCCTAAGGACCAGATCTCCAGAGTGGCCAAGATGTTGGCTGATGAGTTTGGGACAGCCTCCAATATCAAGAGCAGAGTCAACAGGCTCTCTGTGCTCGGGGCTATTACCTCTGTACAGCAGAGACTAAAGCTATACAATAAGGGTGAGTGATTTGTGTTCAAATGTAACTAAGTGTGTCGTCATGTATCTGTGCTAGGAGCCTTGACCTCCTCATAGTGGACTCCAAAGCTACAGCAAGGATGTCTCTTTCTTGTTAGTTGTGTATATCTCTTAACTTCTTATGGGCAGGTGGGATGGTAGCGTCCCACCTGGCCAACATCTGGTGAAATGGCAGAGTGCCAAATTCAAATTAAATTATTAGAAATATTTAACTTTCATACAATCACAAGTGCAATACACTAAATTAAAGCTTTACTTCTTGTTAAATCCAGTCACTGTGTCAGATTTCAAAAAGACTTTACGGCGAAAGCAAACCATGTGATTATCTGAGGACAGCGCTCCATCAAACAGACAGACAATCATATTTCATCCTGCCAGGCGTGACACAAAACTCAGAAATAACAATATAATTCATGCCTTACATTTGAAGAGCTTCTTCTGTTGGCACTCCAATATGTCCCATGAACAAAAGGACCATTTGGGATGTTTGATTAACTCCGTCGTTATATCTCCAAAATGTAAATTTATTTGGCGCGTTTGATCCAGAAAAACACAGGTTCCAACTCGCGCAACATGGCTACAAAATATCTAATAAGTTACATGTAATCTTTGTCCAAACATTTCAAACAACTTTACTAATACAACTTTCGGTATTTTTTAACTTAAATAATCAATAACATTTAAGATGGGATAAACTGCGTTCAATAGCGGATAAAAACAATGTGGAGCAAGCTTTCAGGTCGCACGCCCAAACCACAACAGTACACTAGACTCGACCCTACTTCTTCATTACACAAAGGAAAAAGATCAACCAATTTCTAAAGACTGTTGAGATCCAGTGGAAGCGATAGGAACTGCAAGCAAGTGCCTTAGAAATATAGATCCACATAGAAAAACCTTTGAAAAGAGTGACAACAACAACAACAAATCCTGGATGGTTTGTCCTCTGGGTTTTGCCTGCCAAATAAGTTCTGTTATACTCGCATACATCATTCAAACAGTTTTAGAAACTTCAGTGTTTTCTATCCAAATCAACTAATAATATGATATCCTAGCTTCTGGGCCTGAGTAGCAGGCAGTTTACTTTGGGCACGCTTTTCATCCGGACGTGAAAATACCGCCCCCTAGCCTAGAGAGGTTAAGGGTCACTGGGTCTTGCCTGTGTTGACTGTTAAGTCCCATCTTTCTCTTGCAGTGCCCCCTAACGGCCTGGTGGTGTACTGTGGGACCATTGTGACAGACGAGGGCAAAGAGAAGAAAGTCAACATAGACTTTGAGCCTTTTAAACCCATCAACACCTCTCTGTACCTCTGTGACAACAAGTTCCACACTGAGGTAGGAGCTCTACATATGTACAGTGTCTTTGGAAAGTATTCAGACCCCTTGACGTTTTCCACATTTTGTTACACATTGATTAAATTGTCCCCCCCTCCCTCAATCTACACACAATATCCCATAATGACAAAGCAAAAACAATTACTTAGAATTCTCTGCTTATTTATAACATTTAAAAAACATTACATTTACATAAGTATTCAGACCCTTTCCTCACTACTTCGTTGAAGCACCTTTGGCAGCGATTACAGCCTTGAGTCTTCTTGGGTATGACGCTACAAGCTTGACACACCTGTATTTCGGAAGTTTCCCCCATTCTTCTCTGCAGATCCTCTCAAGCTTTGTCAGGTTGGACATGGAGCGTTGCTGCACAGATATTTTCAGGTTTCTCCAGAGATGTTTGGTTGGGTTCAAGTCCGGGCTCTGGCTGGGCCACTCAAGGACATTCAGGGACTTGTCGAAGCCACTCCTGAGTTGTCTTGGCTGTGTGCTTAGGGCCATTGTCCTGTTGGAAGGTGAACCTTCGCCCCAGTCTGAGGACCTGAGTGGTCTGGAGCTGGTTTTCATCAAGGATCTCTCTACTTTGCTCCGTTCATCTTTCCCTCGATCCTGCTTGTCTCCCAGTCACTGTCGCTGAAAATCATCCCCACCGCATGATGCTTCCACCACCATGCTTCACCGTAGGGATGGGTGCTAGGTTTCCTCCAGACGTGATGCTTGGCATTCAGGTCAAAGAGTTCAATCTTGGTTTCATCAGACAAGATAATCTTTTTTCTCATGGTCATAGTTTTTAGGTGCATTTTGGCCTGTCTCCAGTGGCCTGTCATGTGCCTTTTACTGAAGTGTGGCTTCCGTCTGGCCACTACCATAAAGGCCTGATTGGTGGAGTGCTGCAGAGATGGTTGTCCTTCTGGAAGGTTCTCCCATCTCCACAGAGGAACTCTAGAGCTCTGTCAGAGTGACCATCGGGTTCTTGGTCACCTCCCTGACCAAGGCCCTTCTCCCCCAATAGCTCAGTTTTTGGCCTGGTGGCCAGCTCTAGGAAGAGTCTTGGTGGTTCCAAACTTCTTCCGTATAGGAATGATGGAGGCCACTGTGTTCTTGTGGACCTTCAATGCTGCAAAAATGTTTGTACCCTTCCCCAGATCTGTGACGCAACAAAATGTAGAAAAAGTCAAGGTCTGAATACTTTCAGAAGGCACTGTATGTCTCCTCTTTGTGGATGTTTAATGGCAATGAAATTGTAATGAAAATGTCCTCTGTCTTTTTCCCTCTCTACTCTCTCCCTTTCTCCAGGCACTGACGGCCCTGCTGTCCGATGACAGTAAGTTTGGTTTCATAGTGATCGATGGTAGCGGGGCTCTCTTCGGGACACTCCAGGGGAACACCAGAGAGGTGCTGCACAAGTTCACAGTGGACCTGCCCAAAAAACACGGTACGCTCCGCTCATTACACACACACGGACACAGCCGGACATAAGAACAAGAACATAAGAGATTTCAAATAAGAACAATTGATCAAAAAAATAAATTATCCCCCACCACTACTTTTCTATCCATCTAACGTTCTCTCACTCTGTCAGGCAGAGGAGGTCAGTCTGCTCTGCGGTTTGCCCGTCTGAGGATGGAGAAGAGGCATAACTATGTGAGGAAGGTGGCTGAGACAGCTGTCCAGCTCTATGTGTCCAACGACAAGGTCAACGTTGCTGGAATGGTCCTAGCAGGGTCTGCCGACTTCAAGACTGAGCTCAGCCAGTCCGACATGTTTGACCCTGTAAGTGTGTGTTTGAGATGATCCATGGTTTATGCTGCGCCGATCCTTACTGTGATCAGTCAGTCCTTTGTCAGACTGATGCTTTTTGGTGCAATTCCTCTTGTGGATTTGCTCATTCTTAGTGGCAATGCATAGCACTGCACACTAACCCCTGGTTTGTGTGTGTGTGTGCGCGCGCGCAGAGGTTACAGGCGAAGATTCTGAAGCTGGTGGACATCTCGTATGGAGGAGAGAATGGCTTCAACCAGGCCATCGAACTGTCGGCAGAGGTCCTCTCCAACGTCAAGTTCATCCAGGAAAAGAAGCTCATAGGTGTGTGTTTGTGGCACATGTTGAGGTTAGATTTTGGGTTATCCCAGCGAATGTTTGCCTGTGCCTGCATTTGTCCGGTGTTTGTTTGTTCGGGTTAGTGAAGATTGTGAATGATGAGTGATAATGATTGCTACCCCATTTCCATCCCCCAGTCACTCATTCTTTTTTATTTGACCCTTTATCCCCCCCCCCCCACCCCCATTTTCTCTCTGGCTGCAGGGCGCTACTTTGATGAGATAAGTCAGGACACGGGGAAGTACTGTTTTGGGGTGGAGGACACACTCAAAGCCCTGGAGATGGGAGCTGTGGAGATCCTCATCGTCTATGAGAACCTGGACACCATGCGTTACATCCTTCGCCTGCACGGGGCCGAGAGCATCGGAACAGAGAACGGTACACACACACACACACACACACACACATACTCCCCATGTGCAGTATGTTGTCTTGCTCCGTGAAGTAGAACAACTGAGCAGAGAATGCTACAGACGCACTCCCTTTTCACACACACACAAACCATTGTTAGGTTAGATTACTCGTTGGTTATTACTGCATTGTCGGGAACTAGAAGCACAAGCATTTCGCTACACTCACATTAACATCTGCTAAGCATGTGTATGTGACAAATCAAATTTGATATGTGTTCTCATTCCCTGTCTCCGTTGGCCGTTTGTGTTTCAGATGAGAAGACTCTGTATTTAACACCAGAGCAGGAGAAAGACAAGTCCCACTTCACAGACAAGGAGGTAAAGCCCTGTTCTCTATCCCTTGGTGTCATACACACAGTTGCCCATTCGGCCGGTTCAATTTGTTGCTTTCTTGTAAACATTTCTTTGCGCTCTCTGTGTCCATTTGGTGTGTGCGCATGTTCACAGACTGGGCAGGACCACGAGCTGATTGAGAGCATGCCTCTGCTGGAGTGGTTCGCCAACAACTACAAGAAGTTTGGAGCCACGCTGGAGATCGTCACAGACAAGAGTCAAGAAGGCTCCCAGTTTGTCAAGGGCTTTGGAGGCATCGGGGTGAGTCCGCACCAGCCACTTGTTATTATAGGGTTATAACACACCACCGTTCAACAGTTTGGGGGTCACTTAGAAATATCTTTATTTTTTAAAGAACCATTTTTTTGTCCATTTTAAAATAACATCAAATTGATCAGAAATACGGTGTAGACATTGCTAATGTTGTAAATGACTATTGTAGCTGATTTAAATATATATATATATATTTAATTATGGAATATCTACGTAGGCGTACAGAGGCCCATTATCAGCAACCATCACTCCTGTGTTCCAATGGCACGTTGTTTTAGCTAATCCAAGTTTATCATTTTAAAAGGCTAATTGATCATTAGAAAACCCTTTAGCAATTGTTAGCACAGCTGAAAACTGTTGATTTGAGAAACCGATGCCTCACAAGTCGTCACTAATTAGTACCCGCAAAACACCAGTCTCAACATCAACAGTGAAGAGGTGACTCTGGGATGCTGGCCTTCTAGGCAGAGTTGCAAAGAAAAGCTATATCTGACTGCCCAATAAAAATAAAAGATTAAGATGCGCAAAAGAACACAGACACTGGACTGAGGAACTCTGCCTAGAAGGCCAGCATCCCGGAGTCACCTCTTCACTGTTGATGTTGAGACTGGTGTTTTGCGGGGACTATTTAATGAAGCTGGCAGTTGAGGACTTGTGAGGCGTCTGTTTCTCAAACTAGACACTAATGTACTTGTCCTCTTGCTCAGTTGTGCACCGGGGCCTCCCACTCTTTCTATTCTGGTTTCTATTCTAGACAGTTTGTGCTGTTCTGTGAAGGGAGTAGTAAATGGCGTTGTACAAGATCTTCAGTTTCTTGGCAATTTCTCGCATGGAATAGCCTTCATTTCTCAGAACAAGAATAGACTAATGTGTTTTAGAAGAAATGACTTTGTTTCTGGCCATTTTGAGCCTGTAATCAAACCTACAAATGCTGATGCTCCAGATACTCAACTAGTCTAAAGAAGGCCAGTTGCATTGCTTCTTTAATTAGCACAACTGTTTTCAGCTGTGCTAACATAATTGCAATTTTTTTTTTTTTTTATTATCAATTAGCCTTTTAAAATGATAAACTTGGATTAGCTAACACAACGTGCCATTGGAACACAGTGATGGTTGCTGATAATGGGCCTCTGTACGCTTACGTAGATATTCCATTAAAACTCAGCCGTTTCCAGCTACAATAGTAATTTACAACATTAACAATGTCTACACTGTATTTCTGATCAATTTGATGTTATTTTAATGGAGAGAAAAAATTTGATTCTCTTTCAAAAACAAGGACATTTCTAAGTGATCCAAGACTTTTGAACGGTAGTGTAGGAGTCACTGTTATGGTCATGTTGTAGAGGTAGTTCACAGCATGAGATCAAATTCAAAAGCCTAACATTCGTAATGACCCTTCAATCCAGCAGAAGTCTTCACCTGGATAATTGACTCTTTCTCTCTTTCTCAGGATGCTTGCGGTACAGGGTGGATTTCCAGGCCATAGATTACCAGGCAGAGGATGATGAGTTTTTCGATTTAGATGACTACTAGGTAGTAGGGAACTGAATTGGGGAGAAAGAGGGGGAAAAAACCTGCAAGAATGAATGAAGAAATAAGGAAAGAAAAATGACTTATCTTTTGCAGCAAGTGAGAGGGGACAGACATATACATTACATTCAATTTTAAATGCATATACACACACTTCCACTAACGCTCACACAGGCTGAAGAGTGAAATTTTATTTCAATCCATAGAGGGACACAACCCTTCCTGAATGAATCCCTGCCTTAGAGTGCTGGTTCCTTCCCCTGGTTGGATTGGACTTGACTCAAATATTTTTTGTTCATAGATTTTTTTTTTCCCCCTCCATTTTGAATGAACACAACAGCAAGTTCCCAGCAATCCTCACTCGCTGCCACCCACCGTCCCCCTGGTCTGATTAAGACGGTCTGATGAAGACTCTGGACTCACTCCTCGCATATAGAAAAAATAGATTATTTCTTCCCCTCATCCTGTCCTTGCCCTCCCTCCTTCCCCCCCTTCAATGCGTAAAAAAAATGCATTTCATTTTTTTATTGGTTCCTGCTGTTGTAATTTTATGAGAGTGGGGAGTTTTTTTTGTTTTTTTTACCTGGATTTCTGTAGCAAAGGGGAGGGGGTATTAAATTTGAACTGCTCAAAACCATTGCTACCTCCTCATCCGCTGTCGTCTACAATCCTGTGGAGTGGCTGGCCTTCCGAGAGCGGCTGGTTCTTCCTGCTTCCCTACCAATGAAAGGTTTCTTTGGCCAATAAGCACCAATGAGTGTGACTAGAATGTCTGAATTGTTTTGCTGTAATGATCATCATGGTGCATGTATTTTATTTGGTGTGGAAAATAAGGATACTAAATTCTAATCAAGGAGGACCTTAGAGGTAGATTCACTGGTCAGGTTTTTAAAATCTCAAATCAATTGCTGTCAAAAAGGTAAGGAGAATGTGTAATTCAGGAGAAACGCATTCTACACTATTTGTTACAAATACATTTGCCCACATTGCTCATTTAATTTTTAAAATTTGAACCATTATTTAACTAGGCAAGTCGGTTAAGAACAAATTCTTATTTATGATGGCCAAACCCGGACAACGCTGGGCCAATTGTGCATGGCCCTAAGGGACTCCCAATCACAGCCGGTTGTGATACAGCCTGGAATCAAACCAGGGTGTCTGTAGTGACACCCCAAGCACTGAAGAGATACATGCCTAGATGTCATTTTAGCCATTCTATATCCACTTGTCATTCTTCAAATGATCTGGTGCTTGTATGCTAGTGTCTACATTAATTTACAGTGTTATATTAGAAGTAATGCAAAATAGGTTTTGCTTGCTTGCCCGTAATATTCCTTTATGTACTATGTTAACCAATGACGCGAGTCATCTCAGACTCAGAAAGCATATTTTGGTATCGTTCGAAAAAGTGATGAGTGGTATAGTTGATGTGTTTCTCAGAATGGCAGCATCTTTAAACATTTGGCCTTCTGTTAGGGGAATGCCTTGATAGCACGACAAGCCAATCAATGTGGGGCAAGCCAGTTAAGGCACGCCTCTAGCAGAGCTTGGCCAGTCAAGAGTGTCGGATTCACGAGTGGGGGCAGGGCACTAAACACAGCCCTGCCAAGCTGTGGCTGAGCGAAGTGAATGACGTCTCTGCCTTTGCAGCCGCCGACGCAGTGTTTGGTTTCCATTTTCACAGCCGAGTTTCGGGGTGACCAACAACATGGAACCGGAGATTGAGGACAAAACGTTGGAATTAATGGTAAGCTTTGGTGACATTGACCCCTTAGGCCGCTACTGGGAACGAAAAGGAGCCGTAGAGGCTTGAATCGAAGGCCGAACGTGGTACCAACCCGAACCGAGGGTCGGGAGAGTTGGAGGAAAAAGGAAGGGGAACTAGAAAAAGAGGGAGGGCCTGAAACATCGATATTTTTTCTTTGAGGGTCCTGGTGCAGCGACTGACTAGGTCGTCGAAAACCTATTAGTCAAAGTGACAGGATAGTCCCTGATTTTTGCAATTGCCAAATTGAATCCGTAACCTCATGTGAAATAGTGGAATGGTTTCTGCAAGACGTCCGCTAAATAAAGTCACGGCTTTCGGTGTAGCTTTTCACTGCGGTGACGCTGCGCCACTCGGCCCTGTGTCACAGCTAGTTAGCTAACTAGCCTGCTAACTATGGACACAACGTACCTGGCTAGTTAGCTGGATAGCTACAGGAATGCACATTCAAGTCTGATAAAATATAATTAAATGTCGCCCATACCCTCCCATGTGAATTTCTGAATGTTCTTCTGGTGTGCGTGTTCATGTTTATAAAGCTGCGTAGAAGGAAGTGCACAACATTAACTCGCGAGGGGTAGTTTCATTGCTAACTCGATTGCTAACGAGTTGTTGGTTAAGCAACAAATAGTTGGCCACCGTGACATTGTGATGCATAAATAATTGTAACTTACTTGAGTTCGACAGCTATAGATGGACACCTGACATTTGTAACAAACTGTTGTACTTGGTTTTTCCATCTTTTCATTCTTCAATGTACCAAGGTAACGTTAGCTAGCTCGCAGACTTATAGGTAACGTTAGCTAGATTGAACTAGCCACCTGACCAGTCCAAAAGCCAATATATCAGATTTTGGGGTGATGGCTAGCTGTTTGCCCAGAGTTCTACCTTGCACGTTTAACGTTACTAGTTGTTGGTCTGATGTCGTCTATCAAAAATGACATCTGCCTGTCAAGACTGTCAATTGGCTAACATTAGAATAATATTTCAGTGTTGGTAACTAGTAGCTGCAAACATATATACAGTAAGCCTGATAAATACAGTAAAATTGTTTGTTAAATAAAGAACCGATTTGGTTTCATCCTCAACAATCCTCAGCCACCACTGTTTGTTTTGGCAAAGTTAAATTCCACCTAACCAGACTCGCTCCTCACACCGCAGCAATGATGGCATTATTTTCACACTGAATCAGAAATCTCTAGGTGATTCACCTGTAACTAGCTAATGAGTCTGTCAAGACTTCCAATAGAGTTTTCCCTTGTCCAATTAGGTCAGTCCTACCCCTCTCTTTAAACCATTACTAAGCTCAATGGTAAGCATTATTTGACATTGACTAAACCTAAATCAACACAACCACCCTGCAAGTAAACTACATTGATCTTGAGCTAGGATACATGTCATGTTTCTGTTCCAGTTACCCTCTTCCCTTCCCTGTGTAACCTTTTCCCAACCTAGGCTATATTAGACAGTCCTATTAGATAGCCTACTCGCACTGAATTGACAATGTACATATGTATGTTCTAGATTATTCTGTGTCTGTATTTTGACCCTATGTAAATCACTAACCACTTTCATAGTGTGAGGATGGAAGAACAGGGGGCGGGGCGTTAGCAAAAATCAAAGGCCTTAAAATTGACGAACATGTCCATTGCGTAATCGTCCCTCCAACTTCTCTTCCTATCCCCACCCACTTCATATATCTAACAATGCTTTTGTGTGTCTGTCTATGCCTTGTGTGTGTGTAAGTATGTGTTTCTGCGCTCACTGTGCAAATGTGCGTGTAGCTCTAATACTGGTTTTTCCCCTCACTACCCCAACCCACCTTCTCTTCTCATCTTCACAAACACTGGTGTGATTACACACACCAATCTGTTCTTCACTTCACTCTTTCCTATTCTGTTTTGTCATATTTGTCTTCCCTCCACATTCCTCCCCTTTCTTTCACTCCTTTTTGTCTATGTATATTCTACCCCCATTTTCATCTTCCTCCTGCTGCTCTCATCTATCCTCTACCTCTTCAACTCCTTTCCTCCACCCCTCATCTTGCTTGTTTCCTCATCTCTTTTCCTCCTCTCTCTTCCCATCCTTTCTCCCATCCCTGTCTCACGCCTCTTTTCTCTCCTTTCCCTTTCATTCCTCTTCCGATCTCTCCTTCTCTCACACAGTGCTCTGTGCCTCGCTCTCTCTGGCTGGGCTGCTCCTCGGTGGCAGAGAGTTTGTGTGCACTCAGGTGCCTGCAGAGCATCCCCTCCACCCGGGCACACAACCAGGTTCTGCTACTCTCTCCTCTTAATTCTGACCTGCCTACTGCCCCCCTCCTCAGCCCCTTACCACACCATGAGCTGTGTCCTGCACCCTCCCCAGGCCCCCTTGCCTTCCCGCCTCTTCCTCCCAAAAACATGCTTCTCTCTCCAGCCCAGCTTACAGGATATCTGATATCTTGGCCCAAGTTCATATTTAGCCTTCTAGAAAAGGGTTGATCAATACAGACAAGCTCGCCTGAAAGATGCCTCCCTCTTTCCTTGGTAAAAAAGTTGTTTTGGTCAAAGCTGAAATGACACACAGACCAAATTTTGATCAAAGATAGCATAATAGGCTAACAAGTGAATCACAGGAACAGGATTGTATCAAGTCTAGCCAAACCTAGCTAGGTCTTGTGAAAGTAAAGCTTCAAATAGCTAGACTACTCCATACTCTAAAGTTTTGGATTTGTATTTATAAGTGCTGACAATTTGCCCAGTTCACTTGACAAGAGTTGTCTAGTTAATCTGAATTAGATGAGCAGAGTTGGGGCTGCTGGCTGGGGTGAAAGGAAGGAGAGGCTACCAGAGCATGTCACTTGGGGTGCAGTGCTAGGTTGTCTGGAGGTGTGTTGGGCAGGGGATGGTCTAGGAACCCCCCGCCCTGCCTGTGTTAGGGGGGGAGTGAGGGGCGCCATGGTATGCTCGCTGTCTGGCAGCCTGTCCCTAGGCTTGCTCTCTGTCTGTTAGTTTGTCTGCTCTGTATGGCACTGCTGCATGAACACTAGTGTCCGTCTCTCGCTGACCTTGTCTGTGTACCCGTCTGACCTGTTACTATTGGTCTGTCAGTCTCTCCACTGAAGAGTGACAAAGGATCCAGTGCAATATCAGTTTCATTTTTGCAGATCAGATAGTGGAGATGTACTACTGTAGGCCATCTGAGGAAGTCCCTTGTGTTTCTCTTCTACATACATCCATACACATCTGGACAGATTTCTCAATCTGTGACAGTGTCAGGTGAAGTGTGTGTGGATGACACAGACATATAACAAGCACGGGCTGTGTCTGTGTCTGTTAACATTTTAAATGGGAGATGGAACCTGTCTGGTTCAACCTTTAACAGTACTCCTCCCAGCATTCTCCCACTGTTTGTGGCTGCATCCCAAATTACACCCTATTCCCTATACGGTGTTGTGCTTTTGACACAAAGTAGTACGTAGTTGAGAATAGGGTGCCATTTGAAATGAAAACTGTCTGTGTTGGAGGGCTTGGTACTATCAGATTATGGTTTCATTACTGCAAGGTTTGTCTAGCAGCCATACCCACATACTCCAGTTTAATTTCCTGTCCAGACTGCACATCACAGGGAGAGGAGCTTTCTTATGTTATTAGCTAGCTGTGTGTGTGTGCCATTGTACTCTGCATTCTGCTACCATTTTGCACATTTGTGTTCATTTACCTTTTCTTAACAGACACCAAATGAGCTCTAACCATTCATTCCCCGTGTTCTTGTCTCGTCATACAGAACACATCAGTCATGGAGTCTCAGAACCACGTAGACGACCTCTCGCCAAAGAAGACAGTTCTCACCAAGGTGTGTGTAGATGGATTATGAGGGTGTGGAATCTGTGTAATATATCTGAGAGATATTACATTGTAAAATGTGTCAATTGTCCTTGAAAAGGCACTTACAATTTATGGCAATGGGCAATTCAATTTCAGTGGGAATGGAACCCGTAGTGCCCTGTGTGCGTGTATAACTCTGTCCTCTCCTTCTCAGCTTAGTAACGGTCCTGTGATGACGGGCTCTCGTAAGCGCCCGTCGGAGGGGAACAACGACAAGGAGAAGGAGCACTGCATCTCCCTGTTTGACCAGTGGTCTGAGACTGACCAAGTTGAGTTTGTAGAACACCTCATCTCCCGAATGTGCCACTACCAACACGGCCACATCAACTCCTACCTCAAACCCATGCTCCAACGAGACTTCATCACAGCACTGCCAGGTAACACACACCTAGGGTTGTTGAGGTGAACGTAACACCGCCACGCCGGCGGTCAAATTCCACAGGTTTTTTTGGGGGCTTCTCCAAGTTCTGATGCTGCTCATGGTCATTGGGTAGCGTACCAAACTTGCTAACTGCCTGGTACTCGGCACTCCCTCTAAGCACTCTGACATCAATGCAAATGTTATTTGTAAATCTAATCAAGCACTTCATGAGAGCTCATGTTGTGCAACATTTCAATAGGAAATGCAATTGCGTGTGAAAACAGTGATGGCCTCTACTAAAAAGCAGTTGTTCAGCTTTCTATAGGCAGACCTAAAATATTTATTTCTCAACATTACTAATATTAAGCACATTGCTTATATTTACAACCGGAGTATAGCCTACCTGGCTGGCATGAAAATAAACCATGGGGAAAAGCGTCCTCCCTTCGCTATTTAAGTGCGTAGATTAAATGTATTTCTTTCCCGCTGCCTCCGTTTCGATACAGGTGGGTGATAATGGTCCATTCTAAGTGAAAACAAATTTTGCTCATAATTTTGGACACCTACTCATGCAAGGGTTTTGTATTTACTATTTTCTACATTGTAGAATAGTTAACAAATCTAAATATATTTTCGATTCTTCAAAGTAGCCACCCTTTGCCTTGACAGCTTTGCACACTTTTGGCATTCTCTCAACCAGCTTCACCTGGAATGCTTTTCCAATAGTCTTGAAGGAGTTCCCACATACAGTTGAAGTCGGAACTTTACATACACTTAGGTTAGAGTCATTAACTCATTTTTCAACCACTCCACACATTTCTTGTTAACAAACTATAGTTTGGCAAGTCGGTTAGAACATCTTTGTGCATGACACAAGTAACTTTTCCAACAATTGTTTATAGACAGATTATTTCATGTATAATTCACTGTATCACAATTCCAGTGGGTCAGAAGTTTACATACACTAAGTTGACTGTGCCTTTAAACACCTGTGGAAATTCCAGAAAATTATGTCATGGCTTTAGAAGCTTCTGATAGGCTAATTGACATAATTTGAGTCAATTGGAGGTGTACTTGTGGATGTATTTCAAGGCCTACCTTCAAACTCAGTGCCTCTGTGCTTGACATCATGGGAAAATCTAAATAAATCAACCGAGACCTCAGAAAGAAATTGTAAACCTCCACAAGTCTGGTTCATCCTTGGGAGCAATGTCCAAATGCCTGAAGGTACCACGTTCATCTGTACAAACAATAGTATGCAAGTATAAACACCATGGGACCACGCAGCTGTCATACCGCTCAGGAAGGAGATGCGTTCTGTCTCCTGGAGATGAATGCACTTTGGTCCGAAAAGTGCAAATCAATCCCAGAACAACAGCAGAGGACCTTGTGAAGATGCTGGAGGAAACCGTTACAAATGTATCTATATCCACAACAAAAATGTGTCCTATATCAAGATAACCTGAAAGACCGCTCAGCAAGGAAGAAGCCACTGCTCCAAACCCACCATAAAAAAATCCAGACTACGGTTTGCAACTGCACATGGGGACAAAGATCGTACTTTTTGGAGAAATGTCCTCTGGTCTGATGAAACAAAAATAGAACTGTTTGTCCATAATGATCATCGTTATGTTTGGAGGGAAAAGGGGGAGGCTTGCAAGCCGAAGAAAACCATCCCAACCGTGAAGCATGGGGGTGGTAGCATCATGGTGTGGAGGTACTTTTCTGCAGAAGGGACTGGTGCACTTCACAAAATCGATGGCATATTGAGGAAGGAAAATTGTGGATATATTGAAGCAACATCTCAAGACATCAGGCAGTAAGTTAAAGCTTGGTTGCAAATGGGTCCTCCAAATGGAGAATGACTCCAAGCGTACTTCCAGAGTTGTGGCAAAATGGCTTAAGGACATCAAAGTCAAGGTATTGGAGTGGCCGTCACAAAGCCCTGACCTCAATCTTAAGGAAAATTTGTGGGCAGAACTGGAAAAGGTGTGTGCGTGCAAGGAGGCCTACAAACCTAACTCCTTTACACCTGCTCTGTTAGGAGAAATGGGCCAAAATTCACAGACGTTATTGTGAGAAGCTTGTGGGAGGCTACCCAAAACGTTTGACCCAAGTTAAACAATTTAAAGGCAATTCTACCAAATACTAATTGAGTGTATGTAAACTTCTGACCCACTGGGAATGTGACAAAAGAAAAGCAGAAATAAATCATTCTCTACTATTGTTCTGACATTTCAGTCTTTAAATAAAGTGGTGATCCTAACTGACCTAGACAGGGAATTTGTACTAGGATTAAGAAATTGTCAGGAATTGTGAAACTGAGTATAAATGTATTTGGCTAAGGTGTATGTAAACCTCTGACTTCAACTGTATGCTGAGCACTTGTTGGCTGCCTTGCCTTCACTCTGCAGTCCAAATCATCCCAAACCATCTCAATTGGGTTGAGGTTGGGTGATTGTGGAGGCCAGGTCATCTGATGCAGCACTCCATCACTCTCATTGGTCAAATAGCCCTTACACAGCCTGGATGTGTGTGTTGGGTCATTGTCCTGTTGAGAAACAAATGATTGTCCCACCAAGCACAAACCAGATGGGATGGCGTATCGCTGCAGAATGCTGCTGTTGCCATGTTGGTTAAGTGTGCCTTGAATTCTAAAGAAATCACAGATGGTGTCACCAGTAAAGCACCATAACACCTCCTACTTCACTGTGGGTACCACACATGTGGAGATCATCCATTCACCTACTCTGCATCTCACAGACATGCGGTTGGAACCAAAAATCTCAAATTTGGACTCATCAGACCAAAGGACAATTTTTCCAAGGTTTCTTTGCAGCAATTCGACCATGAAGGCCTGCTTCACGCAGTCTCCTCTGAACAGTTGATGTTGAGGTTTGTCTGTTACTTGAACTCTGAAGCATTTATTTGGGCTGCAGTATCTGAGGCTGGTAACGCTAATGAACTTATCCTCTGCAGCAGAGAACTCTGGGTCTTCCTTTCATGTGGCGGTCCTCATGAAAGCCAGTTTCATCATAGCACCTGATGGTTTTTGCGACTGCACTTGAAGAAGCTTTCAAAGTTCTTCACATTTTCCACATTGAGTGATGTTAATGTCTGGATGGTAATGGTGGACTGTTGTTTCTCTTTGCTTATTTGAGCTGTTCTTGCCATAATATGGACGTAGTCTTTTACCAAATTAGGGCTATCTTCTGTATACAATCCCTACCTTGTCGCAATACAACTGATTGGCTCAAATGCATTAAGGAGGAATGAAATTACAGAAATGATCTTTTAACATGGCACACCTGTTCATTTAAATGCATTCCAGGTGACTACCTCATGAAGCTGGTTGAGAGAAGGCCAAGTCTCCAAAGCTGTCAAGGCAAAGGGTGGCAAAGGGTACTTTTTAAGAATCTCAAATATAAATTGATTTAAATTTGTTAAACACATTTATTTTTTGGTTACTACATGATTCCATATGTTATTTCATAGTTTTGATGTCTTCACTATCACTCTTCAATGTAGAAAATAGTAAAAATAAAGAAATCCTGGTATGGGTATTTATCCAAACTTTTGACTGGTAATGTATATGCAAAGACACGTTTATCAATAATAGGCTAACATTGTTACCCATCAGACTATCACTTGTGAATGATGTTTTAATTTGATTTTTTTTGCAACTTTTTCGAATCAGTCTCACACCTCATGTTGCCCCCTAGCCCATAGGCCTATATGTTTCTTTAAAGTTTGTATCAAAACTAAAATGGCCAAATAACTTTTTAAAATGTAAAGCGGATTAACGTGCTTCAAGGGGTTAAGAGCCTAACCGGCATACATAAGCAGTGCGTGAGTTTCAAGTTTGGGGAAGATAATTTTCACTATAAAAATGCACCTTTATAAAAAGGATTACATGCATAATTGCATTTGCGGTCACTTTTGATAATGGTGTTTTCCGCTAATGGAACATTCGTGCTTATATCCTACTGCCATGTACGCATTGCTGTACGCATTGCTGCGCTTCTAATGTGAAGAAATAAACTATCAACATTTTAAGCTAAAAATTCTGGTCTGTTACGTCAGCCACATTGAGTAAATACAACCACTAGCATAAAAAATAAATATCTAATAATTTGGGATCTATCGCATCCCATAACTGTCCCAGACTGTTTGGAATATTTATTTCTCACACAATAGGATAGGTCGACTTTTGTACTATGGGGGATAGTAGATTGACATAGGCTAGTGCATTTGCTGTTCATCTTGTTGGCTGACGATAAGTAAAGGTGGACAGTTCTTCCAATATTTTCAATATGCACCTTTTGGAATTGGATAAGGACGCGCGCAGGCTGTTTTAGGGTGCATTATGGCCACACAAAGGGGATGCCACCATTAAATTATAGATATTATCAAGTGCTTGTCAAATTGTGAATGAGAGATGATTGATGTTTGTACTGCCTGAATGAAAAAACAAAGCAGAGCTCATGCCTTTTCAAGCGGCATTTTTTCAAATTAGTCTCATGTAGCCTTACAATGTATTAAAAATCAAAACGTAATGACCAATGTTTGTTTGAATGACTAAATTGAATAACTTAAAATGAAGCATATAGGAGTACCTGTTTCTTTACCGTTCGACACAGAATAGCCACATGGGCGCGCTCCCTCAAATCGATTGGAGGAAATATCCTTTCCATTTCATTCAGCTTTGTTCAATTGTACTCGTCATAACATAAAATAATGCCACGGAATTGTAAGCAAATCTTGTCTGCCAAATGAACTAGTGTACCCCACAGCCGTTTGGCATTGCCACATCAGGACCTAACATAACGACAACTCCGAGTATGCTATTTTCTTCTTCTGTAATAGACTACATTTTCTTCATATCATGCTTCTTTAGACCTTTCTAAAATAAATAATGGATTCATTGTGAAGGTGTAGGCTATAATGCATGGATTTCTTAGACTTTTTCAAACATATATTTGAAAAGTCTGCATCAGTGGCTTGTAGGCTGTATGGAAGCCAGGAGATGCTAAATGTGTATGTTTAATTAACGGTCAATTACCGTGAGACCGACCAGTTATTTGCTTGGCAATCACCGGGTGACAATTTCGTGACTGCCACAGCCATACACACCCTTTAACTTATTTTCCAGACACCCTTTCTCACCCGCGCGTATACACGTTCACACCTTCTTTTGGATGTGTCCGCTAGAGTCCAGCACAGGAATGTATTTTAAGCCTGAGCCCTACCAATGCCCGTGACGTTCAGACCCTACCCAATTCCGACCCAACATTTGACATAACTTCCCTCCGCTAGCTTCTGGTCTCAGTCTGCACTGTTGCATGCACTCTGCTGCTAATCGGCCTGTCTGCGTGTCTATAGCAACGGCTCCGCCTTGGGCTGCTCAATGACGGGACGTGAGGGAGCAGTTAGCCGCTAGCTGGCTAACGTTATTTCCTGTGACAAAATCTCTCCTGTCGACGCGGACAATATTCTGGTCTGTCTGACGAGGTTAAAGCACTTCTGGCACCATGTTAGGCAGGTATGACTGTCGGCTACTGCACAGCAGATGACGAGCGACTGGCTCAACTTCAAAACGTTACTGATGGCAGAGCCCAGCCCGAAACCTAGAAATTGACGAAAGAAACGGAGCTGCCCGGCCCCTAACCTGGTGTCTAGTGTTAGGTAGCAGAGCTCTATCTTCCACACTCTTTTGCACTCCTTCACACACCATGCTCACACACCCAACAAACACTTACACCCCATCTCTCTCGCTTCCTCTCTCTAGCCCAGGGTCTGGACCACATAGCAGAGAACATCCTGTCGTTCCTGGATGCGCAGTCTCTATGCTCCGCGGAGCTGGTGTGTAAGGAGTGGCAGAGGGTGATCTCAGAGGGCATGCTCTGGAAGAAACTCATAGAACGCATGGTCCGCACAGACCCCCTCTGGAAAGGCCTGTCCGAGAGGCACCAGTGGTGAGCATGAACACGAACGCTCGTCGAGCTACTGGAGACGGAGACACAAGGAATAGGGAAGTTCTGAAGATTGATTTCTCATTGGCTTATTGTTCTGTCCGACATCTCAGGGAGAAGTATCTGTTCAAGAACCGAACGACAGAGGTCCCGCCCAACTCCTACTACCACTCCCTGTACCCCAAGATCATCCAGGACATAGAGGTTAGACTGTAGCTCTGTCCACAAAAAAAACCTCGCCCTTCAGGCGGTGGCTATGTCTCAAATGGCCCCCTATTTCCTATTTAGTGCACTACTTTTCACCAGGGCTCTGGTGAGTTTATGTAGGGCATAGGGTGCCATTTGGGGGGGGGGGACGCGTTCTGTGTCTATAGACCGTGGGTGTGATTAAAAACAATAAGGTTGATTAATACTTTTGATGAAGGGATCTATTTTGTTCTCACCCGTCGTTGCTCTTTATCCCCATCCAATGTTTTTCCTCCCTCATATATCCACTCTTTTCTGTTTTCTTCTATCCCTCTATTGTATGCGTTTCCTCTTGACATCTCTCTCTCCTTCCCACTACCTGCCAACCCCCTCTCTGCTCTGCTCTCCTCACCTCTACCCCCCTCTCCTCACCTCTATCTCTCGTGTGTGTGTGTGTGTGTGTGTGTATAGACTATCGAGGCTAACTGGCGGTGTGGCAGACACAACCTGCAGAGGATCCAGTGTCGGTCAGAGAACAGTAAAGGAGTCTACTGCCTCCAGTACGACGACGATAAAATCATCAGCGGCCTGAGAGACAACTCCATAAAGGTGCGTGAGTGTACTTGTCTTTTTGGACGGGTCAAAATGGATTAATCGTCATGTTATTGCAGACTATGCCATTGATGTGAAACAGCAGCTGTCTGTCTCTCAAAGGAAAGACCTGAATTAAAGGATGAAAGGAGTCATTTGCCCACCCTCTGTGTGTTCCACTCATCTGTCTGGCCTGGAAAATGAGGGGGAGGAGGGAGGAAAGGGCTAGCCTGTCCATCTCCAGCACTCTAGTACACAGGGATCCCTACCACACTGCATGGAAATGGGGCATGAACAATACTGAGACCAGCTTACCCTGATCCACATCTGCTCCTGCTCGCTTTCTCTCCCTTCCTCGTGCTAACTCTTTCTTTTTCTACTCTCTCTCTCTCTCCTGACATCTCCTCCTCCCTCTATCGGTGTAGATCTGGGACAAGCAGTCTCTGGAGTGTCTGAAGATCCTGACAGGTCATACAGGGTCAGTGTTGTGTCTGCAGTATGATGAGAGAGTCATAGTCACTGGTTCCTCCGACTCCACTGTCAGGTATGACACAGTCATCTCATATATATATATATATACACACACACACACACACACACACACACACAGGCTTAGTCCAAATGCAACCCTATTTCCCATGCAGTGCACTAGTTTTCACCAGGACCCATGGAGCTCTGGTCCAAAAGTAGTACACTACTATATATGGAATAGGGTGCCGTTTGAGGGGACAATCTTACACTGCCATCTGTCGCTATATTACCTACTGCTTTAGCCACCCAGTATGTCTTAGCTACTTGGTATGTCAGTGTAAAACACACGGCCGCCTGCAGTGCCTTGGAAAGTATTCAGATCCCTTGACTTTTTCCACATTTTGTTACGTTACAACCTTATTCTAACTTGCTGAAACTGTTTTTTCCCCCTCATCAATCTACACACAGTACCCCATAATGACAAAGCAAAAACAGGTTTTTAGAATACTTAAGTATTCAGACCTTTTACTCATTACTTTGTTGAAGCAACTTTGGCATCGATTACAGCAACCAGTCTTCTTGGGTATGACGCTACCAGCTTAGCACACCTGTATTTGGGGTCTTTCTCCCATTCTTCTCTGCAGATCCTCTCAAGCTCTGTCAGGTTTGATGGGGAGCGTCGCTGCACAGCTATTTTCAGCTCTCCAGAGATGTTTTATCAGGTTCAAGTCCGGGCTCTGGCTGGGCCACTCATGGACATTCAGAGACTTGTAGAAGCCACTCCTGAGTTGTCTTGGCTGTGTGCTTAGGGGTGTTGTCCTGTTGGAAGGTGAACCTTCACCCCAATCTGAGGTCCTGAGCGCTCTGGAGCAGGTTTTCATCAAGGAATTCGCTGTACTTTTCTCTGATAATCTTTGCCTGATTGGTGGAGTGCTGCAGAGATGGTTGTCTTTCTGGAAGATTCCCTGATCTCCACGGAGGAACTCTGGAGCTCTGTCAGTGACAATCGGGTTCTCGGTCACCTCCCTGACCAAGGCCCTTCTTCCCCGATTGCTCAGATCTAGGAGGAGTCTTGGTGGTTCCAAACTTCTTCTATTGACGAATGATGGAGGCCACTGTGTTTTTGGGGACCTTCAATGCTGCAGAAATCTTTTGGTACCCTTCCCCAGATCTGTGCCTTGATACAATCCTGTCTCACAGCTCTATGGACAATTCCTTTGACCTCTTGGCTTGGTTTTTGCTCTGACCTGTCTACTTAAATAGATCAGTTTGTGCCTTTCCAAATCAATTGAATTTACCACAGGTGGACTCCAATCAAGTTGTAGAAACATCTCAAGGATTATCAATGGAAACAGGATGCACCTGAGCTCAATTTCGATTTTCATAGCAACGGATCTGAATACTTAAGTAAATAAGATTTTTTTTTTTTTGTTGATACATTTGCAACAATGTCTAAACTTGTTTTCACTGTCATTATGGGGTATTGTGTGTAAATTGCTGAGGATTTTTATTTAATTCATTTTAGAATAAGGCTGTAACGGAACAAAATGTGGAAAAAGTACATGATATAAATACATCTAGAATGGACATTTGTCGTCCTAGAAATGTGACTAAAAAGTTGTCTTGGTCAGGATCGCCAACCGTCTCCACATCTGTCTTGGATTTGCCCAATACCCACCACAGCCATTGGATCACTGTCACTTCTGACTGTCACACCAGCCAACCCTCCGAGCAGCCAAACATAGGTCTCATAGTAGAGAGAGAAGGCTCTGTCTGTGGTCATATCTATATATGAAAGCATCCTGCCCTGTCTGCTCATTTATTTATAGCTAGTTGAGGAGTGCTAAACTGCTGCCCAGCCATCTCGCTGTCTCTTGGATGCAATAGCTATATCATTTGTGAATGCCAGTCTCTCTCTACCACTCTTGTGGTAATAATCACTACTTCACCCTATCTTCTGTAGCTACACACAGAAGCTACACACACTCGTACACAGGGAGATTGATATTTAAATTTAAATCGTTACCATTTCTCACCTTCCAATATAAGGCTAGCTGTTAGGAAATCTATCTGTAAGAGAGTTGTGATAGTCAATATGGTTAGTTAACATTTTCAATGTCTAAACCTGAGGAGAGAGAGAGAGAGTGTGTGTGTGCGCGCACCAGCCCATGCCAGTCTCAGCTGCACACAGAAGCTCAACCTTCACACACTCATTACTTCACACTCTCCCTGGGAGGTATCCAAGGAAAATGTGACTTCACTTCCTTAGCGACGACTTGACGGGCACTTGTTTGTGGCTTTGAGTCTCAGCTTTTCCAGTGTGAGTTTGTGTTTGATCCCCCCCCCTGTCGTACAGTGGAACTCAATAAAAACGCTCTTAACGGCTGGTCCCTAGTGTGGGGTGTGTTGACTGGGACGGCGCAGTGTCCAGCCCTGGCCGCTTCGGTCTGTTTAGCAGAGCTTTCGTTAATCAGTCTCGTTCTTTATTTTTTATAATATCCCCCCCTCCTTTTCTCATTCTCCTTCTCCCTCCCTTCCCTC
The DNA here is from genome assembly GCF_018296145.1 of Oncorhynchus tshawytscha. Lineage (NCBI taxonomy): Eukaryota > Metazoa > Chordata > Actinopteri > Salmoniformes > Salmonidae > Oncorhynchus > Oncorhynchus tshawytscha. The sequence continues at coordinate 7,788,712 of NC_056449.1, read as the reverse complement.
CTTTTTTAAAATCTCCCTCCCCTTCTCCTCTGTCCGTCTCCCTCGCTCACCCAGGGTGTGGGACGTGACGTCAGGTGAGGTATTGAACACCCTGATCCATCACAACGAGGCGGTGCTCCACCTGCGCTTCTGCAACGGTCTGATGGTGACGTGTTCCAAGGACCGCTCCATCGCCGTGTGGGACATGGCCTCGCCCACCGACATCAGCCTCCGGCGGGTCCTCGTGGGTCACCGTGCCGCCGTCAACGTGGTTGATTTTGACGACAAATACATTGTGTCGGCTTCGGGGGACCGCACCATCAAGGTGAGAGGTGTGTGTGTGTGTGTGGATCATGAGATATGAAATGTGGGGCTAGTGTGTTAGCGAGTATGTGGGTGCACACGGACATACCTTGTCTCTACAATGTTTGATATTGTAGTTGTTTCCGGTGAATATTTGAGATCTGTCTCCCTCTCTCTCTGCTTCCCCCTGTAGGTGTGGAGCACCAGTACGTGTGAGTTTGTGCGCACGCTAAACGGACACAAGCGAGGCATCGCCTGTCTGCAGTACAGAGACAGACTGGTGGTCAGTGGCTCCTCGGACAACACCATACGGTAGGAGACTGGCCCTGTCCTAAATCTGTCCTGCCTACTACTGTACTAATCCTCCTACATCCTATTTTTAATGTAATGTTCAGCAATAACGTATGCAGTAAGCAATAAATATCTACGTACCAGACTCACCCATACTGAGAATGCGTTTCCCATCGGTTGTTCATTATGGTACAGCGCGTCCCCTTACCTGATTGTCAGCTGTTGGCAATCACACATGGGTCTGAAAAGGTGATTTTCTTACTCGATAGCATGCAGTGAATCCGTACTAGATGAAAAGAGGAAACGAGTATGACATCCTGGCATTTAAAACACACTACGTTTCTCCCCCTCTCCAATTTCACATACTATAAAACGTTATATTTTCACATTTGCTAAATGCCTACTATTTAGAACACATTATGGGTATTTGCACACGGCCAGTCTGTGATATCTTGTTTCACTGGGTTTATGGGACTTTGTAGGATGTGTGTCAGGTAGGTAGTGCCTTTGGAAGGTATTCAGATCCCTTGACTTTTTCCACATTTTGTTATGTTAGACTTATTCTAAAATTGATTAAATTGTTTTTCCCTTCATCAATCTACACACACTACTCCATAATAACAAAGCAAAAACATGTTTTCAGAAATTTGTGCAGATGTGTTACAATTAAAAAATGGAAGTATTACATAAGTATTCAGACCCTTTACTCAGTACTTTGTTGAAGCCCCTTTCGCAGCGATTACAGCCTTGAGTCTTCTTGGGTATGACGCTACAAGCTTGGCACACCTGTATTTGGGAAGTTTTTCTCATTTCTTCTCTGCAGATCCTCTCAAGCTCTGTCAGGTTGGTTGGGGAGCGTCGCTGCACAGTTATTTTCTGGTCTCTCCAGAGATGTTCGAGTCCGAGCTCTGGCTGGGCCACTCAAAGACATTCAGAGACTTGTTCCAAAGCCTTGGCTTGGCTGTGTGTTCAGGGTCATTGTCCTGTTGGAAGGTGAACCTTCGCCCCAGTCTGAGGTCTTGAGCGCTCTGCAGCAGGTTTTCACCAACGATCTCTCAGAACTTTGCTCCGTCCATCTTTCCCTCGATCCCGACTAGTCTCCTGGTCCCTACCGCTGAAAAACATACCCACAGCATAATGCTGCCACCACCATGCTTCACCGTAGGGATGGTGCCCGATTTTCTCCAGAGGTGGTTGTCCTTCTGGAAGATATCCCCTCTCTCCACAGAGGAGCTCTGTCAGAATAACCATCTGGTTCTTGGTCATCTCCCTGACCAAGGCCCTTCTCCCCCGATTGCTCCCCTGAGTTTTGCACACACTTGGCATTCTCTCAACCACCTTCATGAGGTAGTCATCTGGAATGCATTTAAATGAACAGGTGTGATTTTTGAACAACTACCTCATCTCTGTACCCCACACATACACTTATCTGTTTGTGCAGTGAATTTCACCCACAATGACCAGGGAGGTTTTCCAATGCCTCGCAAAGAAGGCAACCCATTGGTATATGGGTAGAAATAAAGAAGACATTGAATATACACTTTGGATAGTGTATCAATACACCCAGTCAGTACCAAGATACTTGTGCCCTTCCTAACTCATTTGCCAGAGAGGAAGGAAACCGCTCAGTGATTTCACCATGAGGCCAATTGTAGGGCTGTGACAGTAATTGAATAACTGTGTAACTGACGGTTATGAATGAAGACCACCATGAAAATAAAATGACCGTCAAAACCGTTTTTCTTTTTAAATAATCCCAAAATTGATGTAGGCTTAACTTTATTTTCATGTATATAACACTCCCGCTCTTAGGTGAAGTTTTACTAATGATTATAACCAATTGTTTTGGGGTTAGTCTGTCAAACTTTCTAGTTCGTTTTCCTCTTTCCTTTGACGCTCGAGCAGGTAATCCCTAGATGGGGGGGTGTAGAGCGCTATGGGACTACAGTAAAAAAGATAGGTGGACTTTTTCATTGCTTGCTAGTAAATAAATAAATCTGTCTTATAAAAAAGTTTGGATGTGTCTGACTTCATTAATTATTCAACAGTTGACAAATTTGTTCTGACTGAGGGCTGTAAATGCACTAATGTTTTATCAAATGGACAATGCACCAATCCTCCAACCTGGAGTGGTATAATTTTATACAGAATCTTTTCATTTATATACTCATCAACGCTGATCAGGCCAGGTACTGGCCGACATTCAGGCCAGGTACTGGCCGACATTCAGGCCAGGTACTGGCCGACATTCAGGCCAGGTACTGGCCGACATTCAGGCCAGGTACTGGCCGACATTCAGGCCAGGTACTGGCCGACATTCAGGCCAGGTACTGGCCGACATTCAGGCCAGGTACTGGCCGACATTCAGGCCAGGTACTGGCCGACATTCAGGCCAGGTACTGGCCGACATTCAGGCCAGGTACTGGCCGACATTCAGGCCAGGTACTGGCCGACATTCCGCCCTAGGTGAGACAAAGTAATTGCCGCCCTCCTAATTTTTATGAATGCCCCATGTGGTCACCTACAGTTTGTAAAACAGGTAATTTACAGTTAATCCCTGTCATTTCTGCCTGTATTAAATACAGTAATTTGTCATTCTTGGAGTGGAAACGTTGTTTGTTACACTTGTGAGTAACAAGACGGCATGGTAGCCTAGTGGTTAGAGCATTGGACTAGTAACCGAAAAGTTGTAAGGTCAGCCCGGGGATTTGAAAAGGTACAAAATCTGTCGTTCTGCCCCTGAACAGGCAGTTAACCCACTGTTCCTAGGACGTCATTGAAAATAAGAATTTGTTCTTAACTGACTTGCCTAGTAAAATAAAGGTAAATTTAAAAAAGACGTACCATTTAGGAGCTCCATGTGAGCATGTCTGGTTTCCCTGTTAATACATTTTTCCTTGAACCTTTATTTAACTAGGCAAGTCGGTTAAGAACAAATTCTTATTTACAATGACGGTGTACCAGGGAACAGTGGGTTAACTGCTTTGTTCAGGGGCAGAACGACATATTTTTACCTTGTCAGCTCGGGAATTCGATCCGGCAACCTTTTTGGTTACTGGTCCAACGCTGTAACCACTAGGCTACCTGCCGCCCCTGATGTTGATGGAGAGCATGCGCCTGAGCACGCATAGAAGCACCTGGCCTGCTTCTCGCACATGTCAAATGTAGTATAGTGCCCAGCTGGGCTTCTCAGAATTGTTTTGTATGCATGTTACTAACAGTATTTGAAGAATCTTTCTAACACTCCTACCCCTCGATAATCCACGTCGCTGATTTTAAATAGGCTATGGACATGTTTCTATTTTGATGATTGTCAATTTCATTATTCAAAAAGTTTTCTAAAGTAGCCTGTCTGGACTCCGTCTCTTTAAGAATCAAAACGTCCCTGTCATGATTTAACCTTGTAAAAGGCCTATTTTCAGTAGCTTAGTCTACATTATTTCTCTCATTACGGCGTCTTCTCTTTGAAGAACATATGCCACTGCCATCAAATGACCGCAGCAGCAGGGTTTGTGACATTATGGTACTATTTCAGGAAAAGTGGGGAAAACCCATCAGACTTTGTTTGAATAGTTTTGTGCATCAAAGTAGGATCTTTATTTATTTGTATATTTCGTGCAGGAGAGGACAAGGTAGGCTTATCTTTATTTTGACTCTTCATGTTGTCAATACTAAAATGCAACAGATCCCGCTCCAACCTGGCCTTAATTTGTTGATTTGAATGTTTATAACACAGGTGGCTGGTGGCTCCTTAACTGAGGAGGACTGGCTCGTGGTAATGGCTGTGACGGAATAAATGAAACGGAAACCATCCGTTTTAATGAGTATGATACCATGTTTGATACCATTCCAGACATTATTATGAACTGTCCTCCCCTCAGCAGCCTTCAGTGATTTTATTTTTATAATTAATAACCTGAATAGTCATTAAATGCCATGATGATAATGAAGTGTTTCAAATGGGTTTTATTTGGACGCATATCCATGTAAACAAGTATATAAACAGAGTTGTGACCTCCCCCTGACCGGTTATGTCGGTGACGGTGTACATTGGCCTGGCCAATTACCGTGACCTCAAATTCCAAGACTGTCGCGGCCTTTGCCACTGTTAACTTTAAAAAATGAAATAAAAATGGTAGGGAAAAACTGATGGATCAACTTTTGTAGTTACTTCACAATTCTAACCTAAATGACAGTGAAAAGGAAGCCTGTAGAGAAAAAGATTCCAAAACATGCATCCTGTTTGCGATAAGGCACTAAAGTAAAACTGCAGGAAATTTGACAAATTGGCTTGATGTCCTGAATACAAAGCATTGTGTTTGGGACAAATCCTACAGTGTCCTGTGATGCTCAGTTGGTAGAGCATGGTGCTTGCAACACCAGCATTGTGGGTTTGATTCCTACTGGGGACCAGAATGGGGAAAAAAGAATTGCACTCACTACTGTAAGTGGCTCTGGATAAGAGCGTCTGCTAAATGACTAAAATGTACACACTTCATTTTTTTCATGCGTGGTTGTGGCTGCATCATGTTATGGGCAGTGGTGTAAAGAAGGGGAGACATAAATACTTTAAAGTAGTTTTTGGAGGGTATCTACTTTACTTGACTGTTTTTTATATTTTCTACCATTTTTTTTTAATTTTACGTCACTACATTCCTAAAGAAAATAATGTACTTTTTACTCCATACATTTTCCCTGACACCCCAAAATACTCTACATTTTGAATGCTTAGCAGGACAAGAAAAGGGTCCAATTCACACACTTCTCAAGAGAACATCCCTGGTCATCCTTACTGCCTCTGATCTGATGGACTCACTAAACACAAATGCTTTGTTTGTAAATGATGTCTGAGTGTTGGAGTGTGCCTCTAGCTAAATATGGTGCCGTCTGGTTTTCTTAATATAAGGAATTTGAAATGATTTATACTTTTGATACTGAAGTATATTTAAAACCAAATACTTTTTGGACTTTTACTCAAGTAGTATTTTACTGGGTGACACTTACTTGAGTCATTTTCTATTAAGGTATGTTTTACTCAAGTATGGGCATGCTTGTCATTGGCAAGGACTAAGGAGTTTTATAATGAAAAGACACGGAATAGAGCTAAGCACAGGTAAAAATCCTAGAGGAAAACCTGGTTCAGTCTGCTTTTCACCAGACACAGGGAGATGAGTTCACCTTTCAGCTGGACAAAAACACAAAGCCTAATCTATACTGGAGTTGCTTACCAAGAAGACAGTGAATGTTCCTGAGTTCGTTTTGACTTACATCTATTAGTACCTGAAAATGGTTGTTTAGCAATGATCAACAACTAATTTGACAGAACTTGGAAGAATTTTGATAAGAATAATGGGCAAATGTTGCACAATCCAGGTGTGGAAAGCTCTTCGACTTACCCAGAAAGACTCGGCTGTAACTGCTGGCAAAGTGCTTCTACAAAGTATTGATGTGTGTGAATACTTATGTAAATGAGATTTCTGGTTGAATCTGTGCTTTCACTGCTCGACTGAGGGGACCGTACAGGTTATTGTATGTGTGGAGTACAGAGGTAGCCATTCAAAAAATCCTATTACACTATTATTGCACACCATTGAGTCAATGCAGCTTATGTGACTTGTGAAGCACATTTTTACTCCTGAACTTATTTAGGCTTGCCCTAAATAAAGGGTGTGAATACCTTTTCTGAAAGCTGTGTGTTTGTGAACATATGGTTTATTGTGTGAACATATGGTTTATTGTGTGAACATATGGTTTATTGTGTGAACATATGGTTTATTGTGTGAACATATGGTTTCTTTCCAGGTTATGGGATATTGAGTGTGGAGCGTGTTTGCGAGTGTTGGAAGGTCATGAGGAACTAGTCCGCTGCATTCGCTTTGACAACAAGAGGATTGTCAGTGGTGCCTATGACGGGTGAGACACACACACACAGACACACAGACAATGAGTTTATAGATAGTCTTTTTACAATTCACTCGCTGTTCTCTACTGACCTCGTCTCCTCTCTCTGCAGTAAGATCAAGGTGTGGGACCTGCAAGCTGCCCTGGACCCACGAGCCCCAGCCAGCACCTTGTGTCTGCGCACACTGGTGGTGAGTATCTTTTTGTTTGCTTTAATCTTTTAATGTCTGGTCTGTTGTAGACCGTAGCGTTACGTGGTTTGTGTGTGTGTTTTTCAGGAGCACTCGGGCCGCGTGTTCCGGCTGCAGTTTGACGAGTTCCAGATCATCAGCAGTTCCCATGATGACACCATCCTCATCTGGGACTTCCTGAACGTGTCGACCAATGGACAGTCAGAGGGCCGGTCCCCCTCACGCACCTACACCTATATCTCCAGATAGCAGGTAACGCACGCACGCACGCACACAACTCTGGCTTGGAGTTTCTGACCCGTCTCTGTCCTTCAGGTGGCGCCATCCACTGCAGCGAGTCTTGGAGGAGCTGAGATCTGATTGGCTGATGGAGGGTGTGTTGCAGAGAGGAGCTCAACTCGTCTTCTTCCTCATCCTCCTGTCCATATACCCATTCTGACAAGGACTTAGGTCTCCCACCACACCCCTGAAACACACACACACACTGCAACTTTTCCTGCAGTTGAACACACACCCACACATTCATATTAAATCACTAACTTATGTTCTCCAGTCAACACTAACCCACCACAGTAAAACATGTTTTTACATATCTTACACCAGACATGACCTAATCACTTACCTTAAGAAGTCCTACCATAAGCTCTAGTTCTTCAGTTCTCACCCCCAACCCCACCTAGACACACGTGCTCGTATGGACGGAGAATGACCTTGGCGCTGCAGTGTGGGAGAGAGAGACTTTTATCTCGGCTCTGAGTGAGGAAGGATGAGCGATGGAGTTAGTTAATGAGTGAAGAATGAAGACTCCACTCCATCTATCCTGGTTCCCACTCTTCTCCCTGGGAAGAACACTTGTTCGGAACGCGGAACACACACGTGTGTGTGTGTGTGTGTGTGAACCTGTAAAATGCGGCATAGACTAATAGAAAGACTGGCAGTCTTGCTCCGTCACCATGGAAATGGATGTGCATGTTGAGGTTGTCGGGATACGTCGTCCCGGGCGACACCTATGCTCTTTCCTTTTACGGCTGTTTTACTTTCTGAATGTTTTTTTTATTCTTTTGTTTTTATATTTTATTTGACAAATCATTTTGTTCTTAGTAAAATTATACTAAGCATTGTAGTTATTTTTCTGTCTCTTATTCTCATTATCTTTCTCATTCACTCTTCTCAGTCGTTTCCGCTCACCATCTCTCTATCCATCCATGCTCGCTTTAGTTATGAGAGAAGCTGGAACTCTGAATGCAATTTAGCTGTCCTCTTGTCAAAATTGTTCTATATTAAAATGATTTTTTTAAAGAAAATGATATTGTGAATAAAGTACTTGACAGTGATTGGGTATTGAGCCAACTAACATAAATTACTGTGTGTCTGTTTGTTTATCCCTTGTCATTATTGTGTGTGTGTGTGTGTGTGTGTGTGTGGCTGCATCAGTAAGTGTGCCCAGATGAGTGTTAGCGTCTGCGTCATTGAAGCTGAAATCTGTATTTGTTGAAACTGCCACGTCCGTTTAGGACATTACGACGACAAGGAGGTTACTTATTAAAACAATGAACACTGTTCTTTCCCCCTCTTACGTCATCGCACGCCCGTTAGAAAATCGGAGAGAACGTACTGCGTTTTTTTTACTTTTCAATTTTAACTCAGCATTTTTTGGGAAGGACCCATAAGGAACCATTTCACTGTTTAGTCTACACCTGTTTACGAAGCATGTGACAAAATGTGATTTTTTTTTTTTGTGTGTTTTTTTTTTACCGCATTACCAGCCACTCGACTCTGTTTAATCACCAAAACAACAATAACAAACGTGCTGGGGCGAACAGTGGGGCTGTGTCACGAAATCTGGATTCTAGCTTTAGTGACCTTTCAACATCATTGCAGATGGGTAAATATACTTGGACATCATTAACGTGTCCATTCTCGTCTAAGGTTTTGCCACCGGGTGGCGCTCTAACCCTACTGTATCACTGAGCCTGATATGGCTTAACACTATCCAAGTAGTTACACTGCTTATATCCCATTACAACTTGTTCTAATACACTACCCACTCGTGTGAATAGGATAACCTACCCTGTAGGAACAGTATATCGTTTTCCTTCGCGAGTAAAGCTTTCATATGGAACCTAAAGCGGCTGTTGGGTTATTTAAAAATAATAATCATTTAGTACCAATTTGTACTGTAGTTTCAAATGCCAGAGTTCAATCAAACTCCAACCTGCAGAGCTTCCATTCCCTATTGTCCCTGGTCAAAAGCAGTGCACTAATATAAGGAATAGGGTTCCATTCATGACTGGGATAGCTGAGCCTCTTGGGTAGAGTTAGGGAGTAAATGTACTGTAGAAACAGGCTCCATACCAGCAGCCTTTATCCTTCACCAACGGATGGGTGGGTTAAACTTTTTATTCTAAGTTTGTGTTGGAGGGGGAAGAGTAGAGTGCCTGTGTTGTGGCAGGGTACCCTGAGGGTAAATAGCTGTTGTCAAATGGATGTGTGGGGTGGTGTAGAAATGTCTTTGTGTGACTGTGCACTGTCTTTTGTGTGACCCCCAATACCCTAACGTTTCACCCGAAGTCCTGAAATGTTAACTTTTTGGAGAAGTCAGAACTTTTTTAGAATTCTATTTTAACCTTAAGGGTTAGGTTTTGGGGTTAGGGGAAAATAAAAATGTTACACTCTTAACTCCTGAAATTTCACAAAAACAAAGCTCTGTGTGTGAGACTGTTTAGAGAGTGTGTGTGTGTGTGTGTGTGTGCGCGCGCACGCGCACGCGCGCGCTTACTCTGGGTTTGTCGGATTTGGGCCCATAATTCCTGGAGCTCTCAGGTCACAGTGCCGTTCTCACACATATTTGGCATTCTTTCCCCGAAATGATTACCATACACCTTCTACTCTGGGTTTGGCTCCGCAGAATATTTCCATCATTCCGAGAGGAACTGCAGCGATGTTCCAGAACCCCCTCCCCTACAGTTCAGATTCCTCACTCTCATGCTCCTGCCTTCCTTGGAATCCTCGGGTACAGCCCTTTTCCCCCCCTGAGTCAGCTGTTTGTGTCTGCCGACGTGATTGGGTCATTCGGCAGCGGCACCTCTATAAAGACCTCCCGGGAGGGATGGGGGAGTAGGTAGCGTGTAAGAGACCTGCTGCATCTCAATAGTCCAAAGTTGGTTGCTCCCTTTCCCTTGTTCCTTTCCTTCATCGGCTCAGATGTAAAAGAACTGGACAGGTGTAAGTAACTGGCCAGTAGGCTTTGCTTAGTTTCACCTATCCTGTTTTTACAGTTCAGTGCAGATTTAGGAAACGGAAGATTCTTTACAAATGCAGGGATGGCCAAAAACCAGCTGGAAACTTAGTAAAGCGGGGATCTCATGGTGAGAGACAAAATTTAAGAGGTAATAGAAGACTGTGAGGTAGAGAACCATGGTGGATGCCCTAATCTCCCAAAGGGGCCAAGAGGATTTAATACAGTAAATCAAGATTACATTTATTGTGATGCAACCATGTTGAAGTCTCATGGTAGTTCCCTGATAGTATTGTGTGTTGGGATGGTGGTGGAGGGTTGTTTTGTGTGGTGGGTTAGGTGGGATGAAGAGGGTTAAGTGTCGGCCTATATTCGTGGGTTGAGAGAAAGAATAAGAAAATGATACTACTGCTTTGCAGAAGCCTACTGTTATTTTCCACAATGCTTTCAGATCAGTGGTCAGGAATATAAGTAGAGTAAGAAATGCAGGTTTTGTTAAGCTAATAGGGCCATACAAGACCCACATGTTAATATTGTATCTATATATTTCCAAAAACGGAAACATGGCCTCACAAAGGAAACCTGTCGAGAAACCCCAAAATGGTAGATCAGCAGTGGCCGCACTCTCTTGTGGAAGACTTATGTTCCACATAGTTAAGTAAATATTGTCAATTTATGATGAAGGGGTTGTGTACCTGTGTATCGGTGGAGGCTGCTGAGGGGATGATGGCTTGTAATAATGGCTGGAACAGAGCGAATGGAATGGCATCAAACACATGGAAACCATGTCACCTAAAACCCTCACAAACTTCTACAGATGCACAATTGAGAGCATCCTGTCGGGCTGTATCACCGCCTGGTATAGCAACTGCACCGCCCACAACCGCAGGACTCACCAGAGGGTGGTGTGGTCTGCACAACGCATCACCGGGGGCAAACTACCTGCCCTCCAGGACACCTACAGCACCCAATGTCACAGGAAGACAAAAAAGATAATCAAGGACAACAACCACCCGAGCCACTGCCTGTTCACCCCGCTACCATCCAGAAGGTGAGGTCAGTACAGGTGCATCAAAGCTGGGACCAAGAGATTGAAAAATAGCTTCTATCTCAAGGCCATCAGACTGTTAAACAGCAATCAGTAACTCTGAGAGGATGCTGCCTACATACAAACTTGATATCATTGGCCACTCTAACAAATGGATCACTAGTCACTTTATTAATTCCACTTTAATAATGTTTGCATATGTTGCACTACTCATCCCAGATGTATGTACTGTATTTTATACCAACCACTGCATCTTGTCTATGTGGGTAGGTCATGGCCCATCCATATATGTATTTGTACATATTCCTATTCCATCCCTTTACTTAGATTTGTGTGTATTAGGTAGTAGTTGTGGAATTGTTAGATTACTTGTCAGATATTGCTGCAATGCCGGGAACTAGAAGCACAAGCATTTCACCATACTTGCAATAACATCTGCTATCCATGTGCATGTGACCAATCAATTTTGATTAGATTTTTTGATGTATTCAATACCATTCCGCTCCAGCCATTACCACGAGCCCGTCCTCCCCAATTAAGGTGCCACCAACCTCCTGTGCTGTGTATAGATGCTTTATGACACAGTAGACAGGTTTCTGTTTGCAGGTTTACTGACTTGAGAAAGACTGCTGCACACAGAGCTGAAATAAATAAAAGAAATCATTTTATAATAATAATATCAACAATTATAGTAACAATCATAAAAAGATCGCTTATTTAGGTTTTTTTTGGTCATCTTTATATAACTTTTAATAAATTGTTCCCTTTATATTTTGTGTATAAGACTTTGGTGTTCCACTGAATGTCCTGGTAGCAGCATTCTGTATCCATGGTATCGCACAGGAGCGTCATCCCCTGGGTCGTTTCTATAGCGACGCATATATGAAGAGAAGGCACCCTTCCCCCACGCGCCCGTCATCACCCTCTGATCCTATAAGAAGAGGGCATTCTGTCCTGGCAGTGGGAATTGGGGAGGTGTCATGGCGCTGGTCTCCAGTTGTCTTTGGTGGTCATTAGATTTGGTTTGTTTTTTGGTTCAGCTCGGTTTGTACATTCCAGTTCTTAAAGCTTCCGTCACTTCAGTGAGTTGCCAGGGGAGGTTGCCTTGGGGATAATTTAGGCCTCTAGTCCCTTTCTAGATTCCCCCCCAAATTGTCTTTGGTGCCCTTACACTCACATACTGTACATACATTCACATTCATTCACCCCAAGTCTCACAGATTCATCTCACCCAAGGGGGGTGAGACAGAGAGAAGTGAGTCAAAGCAGTCCATCCATTTCTCCACAGTGCCATTCTGTCTAGTCCCGTACTGTAGCTTGATCACCACTCCACTGGCTTCCTGTGTTCCTCGCGCTGTTTGTCCACCCTTTGCTCCACAGTTTCTCTCATGACGCCACTGTCTCATAGACTTTCAGTCTGTCCACCTGTCTGTCTCTCCTGTCTCTGTCTTTTGGTCCATTAAGTGGGTATCATCCAGTGAGTCCTGGACAGCGTCAGATAGCTGAACTGGTCCAAGCCTGTGAGTAAGGTTGGGTCTATCACGGTGTAGCTAGCTTAGCTACGTTTTAGCCCTCAGAGTTTAAACCGGCAGTTTCGAGAACACACTGAACTCATTCTTGTTTAGCAGAGCAATAGTGTTTACCTTAAAGCATGGCTGCTTGATAAACCTGCAAAGTGACCCTTTTTTTGTTTGTCCGTTCTAAACTAGTGATTAACTGGCCAGTGACAGTGCAGTAGCACCATTATGTTCAAGCTTGGAGGTTGGAGGGAAACGAGGCCTACACAAGTTGGAAAGCCTGGTCATCAGTTTAGCTAGCTTTCAGGGGCCTTGTCATAGTTTCTGGGCCTGGCAGGGGAGTGGGCCAGGTTGATGGGCTAGTTGTGATAGCAGGGCTACAAGCGAGTGGCCTTCGGTCAATGGACAGAGATCGTGGAGCCTGGGGCAGTGACGGCTTAGCAGGGCCAAGTGTCAAGTTAGTGGATGTACTATGGCACTAGCACAGTTAGTAAACCTACCAATCAGGGTCCAGAGGAGGGTACATGTTATCCCAGTAGCGGGAAGCGTTAGGTGGGGTCAGGAGTCTGGGTGTATCACTGGCCCACTATCGATCAGCTTCAGGTTAGCCAATTAGCATGTATTAATGTCCAGAGGAAGTGTCAATGTTATCCCATTATCGATTAACTTCAGGTTAGCCAATTAGCATGTATTAATGTCCAGAGGAAGGGTCAATGTTATCCCATTATCGATTAGCTTCAGGTTAGCCAATTAGCATGTATTAAAGTCCAGAGGAAGGGTCAATGTTATCCCATTATCGATTAGCTTCAGGTTAGCCAATTAGCATGTATTAAAGTCCAGAGGAAGGGTCAATGTTATCCCATTATCGATTAGCTTCAGGTTAGCCAATTAGCATGTATTAAAGTCCAGAGGAAGGGTCAATGTTATCCCGTTAGCAATTACTGAATAAGCAGGTACAGGTGGCAATGGGCAGTGGATGGAGGGTAGCCATTAGCGTTAGCTGCTAGCGGGGCCCGGTGGCACGGACCCGCTTGCTCCTCTTGTTGACCGTTGTGAAGCGGAAGGGAGTGGTTTCAGGGTACTCCCCGGGCGGGAAGCGCTTCATGAAGTGGACGTCCTGCTGGTTGGGCAGCGTGTGGGGGCCGCGGCGAGGTCGCCCCCGCTTGGTGAAGCCAACGTACCAGCCTGCGTAGCGTGATGACATCAATGCGGTGTAGTGGTTCTCTAGAACCTTCTCCACGAACACGCAGTCTTCACTTTTATTACTGGCCTTCTGAGAGAACAGAGACACGACCACACACACACACACGAACACACACACACACGAACACACACACACACACACACACACACACGAACACACACACACGGATAGAGAGAGAAAGAGGCATGAGGGAAGAGGCAGATCAGCAATCCATTTGAACACATTCAATCTGAACAAAAATCAAGGAATGCTCAGGAATGCTTCCAAACAGCACTTTTTTGGGGCATATTGTTGTGATTCATGCCATAAGCCTAATGACTGTAATTGTTTGAAAACATGAGAAAACAGAAGAGGTCTCACCTTTCCCACCAGCTTGCCACGGCGGTTCATGCACAGGTAGAAGTTGGTTTCTTTGCCACGGATTCTCACCTGGCTACCAAAGGTGTCGGCCTCCACTACAAGCTGGGCTTGTGAAGGGACAGACAGAGGGACAGACAGACGTTAGAGCCACAGACAGGTAGAGCACCAAAAACAAAAGGGACAGAAAATAAGGGAGGAGGAGGGGGGACGCAACTTGGCAGAGCGACAGATTATAGCCTGGGTTTGAACTGACAGATCAATCCCGGGCAGATGGCGAAGCGAGGACAGGCAGACATTTGGGTGAGTAGATGGTTAGTTGTCAAAGAAGCCTGTTCAGAGATGGTCTTACGGGAGACTGGTCATTACAAGTGGGGCTCATAAAAAAAAGACACAGAAAGACATGAGGACAGCCGACACAGAGCGAGGCTACAAAAGAAGAAGTCTAGCAAACACTGCAGGGGGGATTGTTGTTTTAAGTGTGTGTGTGTGTGTGTTCATCATGCCATTGTGAAGCTGATTCAGTGTATATTAAAGTACTGCTCCCCTTCTCTTGTAATAACACTGCGCTGACTCAATGTCTTTAGAGAGAGCGCTTGTGCCTGTTTTTAAAAGAAATCCCTGAAATGGTTCCTACATGACCTTAGTCAACAAAGGGGTCACAAGAAATCAATACCCTTCTCTCTCCCTCTTCTTCCCTTAACGCTCCCCTCCTCTCTCTCTCTCCCACTCTACATGTTTGCACCTTCAACCCTCGCTCTCTGTTCTTTTTTCCTCTCACAATGCTTTACTGCCATTGCCTGATGGCGTTAACCACAGTCTTTCTTCTTTTGAGAACCACTTGTCAAGAACAGATCTGCTCCCGGAGCAGTAATAAGGCTGGCCTTGAAGTGGTATGTTTGTGAAGAGCACGGTTGTGAATGTGAGAGCTGGTAACATGAACCCCATTCATCTGCACAGAGGAAGATGAACACCAGTGTTAACGTTGGGCATTTTTCCTGCATTGATCCTCTGCGGTTTGAGAATGGGTTATAGGCATAATTACAGACAAAGAGAGAAAGGGGAAGGGGGAGGAGTGGGGGAGGGATGGACGAGGGAGGGGAGGGGGAGGCAGCCTGCTGTTTTAAACCCAGAGAAGACAACGGGGAGGATGAAAAATCAATGGATAGATCGATGGAGGAGATGAGTTTCTAACACTGCCTAACACTCTACCTGGCAGGCCCCCCTCTCTCCTGCTTTCTTTCTCTTTCACTCTTTCTCTGTGTGTCTCTCTGGTGAATCATTGAGTCAGCAGTTGGTCGATGAGGTCTTTGTGCTCCTGGAGACAAGCTCCACTGCCCACGGCCAAGACTGGGAGGATTGAGGCGTGTGTGTGTGTGTGTGTGTGTGTGTGTACTTATGTGCCTGTCTGTGTGTGTGTGTCTTACCATATTTGTCTCCGTCCTCTCCGCGGGCACTGATGCGTCTCCCCAGCACCTGGACGTGTTTGCCGCTGGTGCGGCTGTAGAGCTGGTAGACCCGGTGGTGCCGCCGGCTCATAGCGTCTCTCACCCGGGTCTGGTTCTCCACGTGCACGCTGAAGTTAACCCCATCCACGCCAAACACCTGCTGCACACACGGGACACACGGGTCACAATCAGCATACTGCTACTGCATGCTCTCTCCTATCCCCCACTCCCTCCATCCTTGGGGGAAGGATACGAGGACACCATGAACGGCAACATGACGCAAAAATCCGAAGGTCCTAAATGCCTTTGTCAAGACGCGTTTATTGACATACACACATATCCATACAAACATGTGCTCACACACACGCGCATATCTAGCTTCTCACCTGCAATGGATTGCACATCACCAGCAACATCTGGATGCATCTGGAAAGAGAAAATAGGTTCAGTATATCTCTGATCCAAGAATTCCTCTCCTTCCATCCGTCTGATCCCTTCCCCAACACTGAGACCTATCCTTGGGAAACCAGAGAGAGCTTCTGGCTGGACTGCGGGACTCCCCGCTCCCTCAGATATTACATTTGTTTTTACATGTTATCATTTAGTAGACCCTCTTATCCAGAGCAACTTACAGTAGTGAGTGCATACATTTTTATATTTTTTTTTATGCTACAAGAGACAGACAGTCGCTGGTTCCCAAACCTTGTCACCCTTATTCTTATGTCAGCAGAACCACCAGCCTTGACACTTGACCTACGAAGAGGTGTCTATCAACAGACATTCTGTAGGTGAGTGTCAAGAGACATTCTGTAGGTGTCTATCAACAGACATTCTGTAGGTGTCTGTCAACAGACATTCTGTAGGTGTCTGTCAACAGACTTTCTGTAGGTGTCTGTCAACAGAC
Organism: Oncorhynchus tshawytscha; assembly: GCF_018296145.1. Lineage (NCBI taxonomy): Eukaryota > Metazoa > Chordata > Actinopteri > Salmoniformes > Salmonidae > Oncorhynchus > Oncorhynchus tshawytscha. The sequence goes on along the minus strand of NC_056449.1, from coordinate 7,772,331 downwards.
ATTCTGTACGTGTCTGTCAACAGACATTCTGTAGGTGTCTGTCAACAGACATTCTGTAGGTGTCTGTCAACAGACATTCTGTAGGTGTCTGTCAACAGACATTCTGTAGGTGTCTGTCAACAGACATTCTGTAGGTGTCTGTCAACAGACATTCTGTAGGTGTCTGTCAACAGACATTCTGTAGGTGTCTGTCAACAGACATTCTGTAGGTGTCTGTGTACAGACATTCTGTAGGTGTCTGTGTACAGACATTCTGTAGGTGTCTGTGTACAGACATTCTGTAGGTGTCTGTGTACAGACATTCTGTAGGTCTGTGTACAGACATTCTGTAGGTCTGTGTACAGACATTCTGTAGGTGTCTATCAATAGACATTCTGTAGGTGTGTGTCAACAGACATTCTGTTGGTGTCTATCAACAGACATTCTGTAGGTGTCTGTCAACAGACATTCTGTAGGTGTCTGTCAACAGACATTCTGTAGGTGTCTGTCAACAGACATTCTGTAGGTGTCTGTCAACAGACATTCTGTAGGTGTCTGTCAACAGACATTCTGTAGGTGTCTGTCAACAGACATTCTGTAGGTGTCTGTCAACAGACATTCTGTAGGTGTCTGTCAACAGACATTCTGTAGGTGTCTATCAATAGACATTCTGTAGGTGGGATTAGTTACAGGATGGGGTGGTGAGGTTGGCATGGCGACATGCGAGACAGACAAACAGACAGACATCCAGGGTCAGTCGGGGACAACACCCAGAGCCTCCATGTTTTCCTCCAGCAGATGCTCCATCAGAGCAGTTGGGAAACACAGACAGGGAAACCCTCTGACTGACACCTCTCCCACTCAACCACCTCTTGACCCCTACATGACTGTACTGTGCCATTGTGTAAGTAGCCATAATATCACTTGTGCGTGCGTGTGTGTGTGCGCTGTGGAGAAGAGCATGCACTGTCTCCTCTATCTCTCTCTTTCTCTCTCTCTCACTCTCTGTGTGTTCTACACTACAGCATGGAGAGGCAAGCTTGTTGAGTGAAGTGTTGCCAAATGCAGTACATACCTGTTTCTCTCCTCTCCTACCTGTTTCACTGTCCTCTCCTACCTGTCTCTCTCCTCTCCTACCTGTTTCTCTCTATTCTCCTACCGGTTTCTCTCTCCTCTCCTACCTGTTTTTCTCCTACCTGTTTCTCTCTCCTCTCCTACCTGTTTCTCTCCTACCTGTTTCTCTCTCCTCTCCTACCTGTTTCTCTCTCCTCTCCTACCTGTTTCTCTCCTACCTGTTTCTCTCTTCTCTCCTACCTGTTTCTCTCTCCTCTCCTACCTGTTTCTCTCCTACCTGTTTCTCTCTCCTCTCCTACCTGTTTCTCTCCTACCTGTTTCTCTCTTCTCTCCTGTTTTCTCTCTTCATCCTCACATATCCCTAGGTCTACCAGTCCCCCTCTCTCCCTTCCACTGTCCTCTCTCTCTCCCTCTCTCCCCTCCCTCTCTCTCCTGTCCCATGCTCAGTGTTTAGGGATGGAGGAGACTCCCCCACACACTGTCATGGCCTCACACACATGCAGATGTGGAGATGTGCGCTGGATGTGTGTGTGTGTGCATGTGGGGGGGAGCAGGAAGCTGACAGCTGGACTGAAGAAAAGACTGATGCACTGCAGGGTGAGAGTGAGAGAGAGGTGTCTGTGTACGGGGAGAGATAGGGAGTGACAGGGCGGGGAGAAAGGAGAAAGAGAGACTGTACTCCTACTGTACAAGTATTGCGGCTGGAGAGAAACAGGGGTGTCCCCATTTTTTTGTGGTGTGAGAGACAGGAAGACGAGAACGTGAAAAAGAGAAAGGTCTTGCATCCATCCACTGATGTGTACTCATAGACATACATGTACCTCACTCTTGACTCACTCAACCCACATATCCCACAACCCACACCAACCCAAACACACAAGAAGCCAAACTCCTTCCTATGCAACAGCACACGGGTGATCTTTCCCTTGGCTGGTGTATCAGCTCATAGGGGCTGCTAACAGATGCAGACACCAGGGGAACCAAAGCTGCATTCTGCCTGCGCAGCTGTAAAAGTGGCGGTGTCTTGTGCATTGTGAGGACTCTCAGCTGTTAAAACATCACTGCTGCGCCGCTGCCCGAGGACACGGAGAGAAAAGTGCTTCAGTTCTGGATTCTACCTCTCTCTTCCCGACCACAGACACTCACAGTATGCCAGTGAGGAAATGGCGAGCAGAGAAAGAGAAGACAGAAGAAATGGAGAAGAGAGGGAGAGTAGCAAAGATAGAGATGAAAAGGGACTGTAAGAGGGAGGTAATGGTTCTATAAGAGGGACCAATGGGGAAACCTGGTTGTCCGTTGGACCTGTGCCAAAACAAGCATCAAGCCGACATCATTAACCTGTGTCTCTGAAGTTCTCCCATGTTGAGTAGACGTTAAGGTAGAGTGGGCTGAGGTAGTGGGCCTCACTGTTGAGAAATGGTTCGAGTGGTAGGCCTCAGTGCAGAGCAGTAGGCCTCAGAGAGGAGTTGTGGTTTGAAAAGCAGAGCGGTAAGTCTCAGTGGTGGTTAAAGCAGTAACAGGCCCCAGTGTGGAGCAGTGGTTAGAGTAGCAGCGGGTCCCAGCGTGCAGCAGTGTTTTCTAAAAGAATAGCACTGTAGGTCTCATTGTGGTGTTGTGGTCAGAGGTGAAATAGGCCCCAGTGGGGAGCAGTAGCTCAGAGTCTAGACCATTGAACCAATGCTTGAGTTTGTGTAAAGCAGCCATTAGCCAGGCGAGCTAATATGTTGATCATAGATGTAACGTTCGTGTGGAGTGGTAGTTAGTAGCCGTGGTCTCGGTGAGTGAGGGGGAAATAAAAAAAGAGAGCCTGCATGGTAGAGGAGAAGATAACGTAGAAGAGGTGGTGGAGAGTTGAATCTTTCTCTTCATCTGACACTCTTAGGTTGTTATCCATTTATGAGAGAGAGAGAGAGAGAGAGAGAGAGAGAGAGAGCGAGAATGAGAGAGAATGAATGAGAGAGAGAATGAAAGAGAGAGAATGAGAGAGAGAGAGAATGAGAGAGAGAGAGAGAATGAGAGAGAGAGAGAAGAGAGAGAGAGAAGGAGAGAGAGAGAGAGAATGAGAGAGAGAGAGAGAGAAGAGAGAGAGAGAGAGAGAGAATGAGAGAGAGAGAGAGAGAGAGAGAGAGAATGAGAGAGAGAATGAGAGAGAGAGAGAGAGAGAGAGAGAGAGAAGAGAGAGAGAGAGAGAGAGAGAGAGAGAGAGAGAGAGAAGAGAGAGAGAATGAGAGAGAGAATGAGAGAGAGAGAGAGAGAGAGAGAGAGAGAGAGAGAATGAGAGAGAGAGAGAGAGAATGAGAGAGAGAGAGAGAGAGAGAGAATGAGAGAGAGAATGAGAGAGAGAGAGAATGAGAGAGAGAATGAGAGAGAGAGAGAGAGAGAGAGAGAGAGAGAGAAAGAGAATGAGAGAGAGAGAGAGAGAGATGATAACTATCTGGCGATGACTGCCATCTGGGAGAAGTACATTGGTCACAATGAAAGACAAATTAAATCCCTGGCTTCATTCTGTATCCTTTCACACAGCTGCAGTTGGCATGTATTTCACATTTTCAATGAAATATGGTTGCAGACTATGATCAAACGATAGTTTGTGATAGTGGTGGATTCAATGCAATATATTACTGTACTGTACTTCATATAGACCTTGAAATGGTCAACATCTACACCAGTAATAATCAGTTATAAACGTGTTTATGACAAGTCCTATGGGTGGCACAGCCCCAAACCTGACCCAAGGACCCCGACTAATTAGCCAATCACCTTCTTTGACACGTTTCTATGGTGACCGATGGGAAGAGATGAGACGTCGAATACCCAGGCCAGAGCATCCATGAACCATGCCCATCAAAAACTGCCGTGTCCATATGGTCAAAGACTAAACAACACACTGCAACAATCAAACAGAATGTGCTTCATATGGCAATAACATTCTTGATAAATGGTTAGAGGGACTTACAAGACAGCCAGCGTGGAGAGAAGGGACCGCATCGCTTCCCCCCTCCACTAGGGAACTTCGCCCAGAGTCAATCGCCTCGCTCGGTCAGAGCCGGTCCGACAGTCCGGAGAGTTCACTTGTGTTTTTATAATCCGCTGGACGGAGTGGAGGGTCAAAGAGTCAGCGGACACTCCCGTTGGCATCGGCGGCGTGGGTGTGAGGGCGCGGGCAGGGCGGGATGTGGGGCGGGGGGGGGCCTTGCCACTGTGACTGGAGGGCTACCTCTCTTGGCTGTCACGGTGGCCGGTGCAACGGGGAGGGGCGGGGCGCGGGGGGAGGTTAGGTCGTCAAACAGTTGCGCACCTCCGGGCTGGAGAGGAACAGGTGAAAGCGCGTTCAGGACTCATAGAGGCTAAACTCCAATCGACTCACCTGCTACGTATCAATAATTAAACTAATGTCAGTCAAAATCACTCCAATGTGATTTAGTGACGATGTTTTCTCCCGGTAATCTTATGCGTAATCCAGGTTCGTATTGGTGTTTTAGTGCGACAATAAAGTTTATACTAGGTCAATAACTTTATTCTGAGAGAAGTCCACATTAGAGACGAATTTGAAGAGATGAGACGCAGAATGAGGGATGGTAAAGGAGGAGTGGTTGTCTGGACGCAGGCTGGAGCACGCCCAAGGTCTCTAGTCCCTGCGAGGCAATGCCAGGCGCTGCGGGAGGCGGGGTACCTGGACGGGCTGGAGGCGAGGGCGGCGTGAAGAAGGGGCCTCTGCGGGCGCCGGGTGCTGCAGGGCGGGCTCGGTCATGGCTGCGACCCCACGATGGGTCACGAAGTCTCTGGCCCCGGGGACACCGAACAACAGTGTCAAATAATGTGGATAAGAGCCCGTAGCGGTCCAGCTCAGATGGAGATGGAGAGAGTTGAATGAAAGGGAGGAGGGGAGGGAGATAGAGGTAGGGATGGAGGGAGGGGGAGTTGGAGAGGATGGGAACAGCTGTGACTGGGTGGCGGACCCAGCCACCCGCGACAGCACGGAAATGACAGGCGCTCTCTGCACCTGATTTCTCGGACTTCCCCGACCGTTTCAACCGCTGGTTGCCTGGCTGCGGTCCTCCCTGAGCTCCGGCACAATACCAGCCAAAACAGAGCGCGATGACATCACCTCAAAAATGTTCGAAGGAAAAAATGCAATCCGATCTTTTTAGTAATTTTTTAAACGTAGAAAGTTAGCACTTTTCCTGTAAAGGCACCAAAGTCTGGATGGCTCAGTTGGAACCGACCGTTGCAGTGCAGAAGACACAGGTCCACTTCTCCTGTTTGTAAAGAAATTACAAGTGAATGCATGCGCTTCAACGACGTTTACCTAATCACATTGACAGATCACTCCAGAACCTGCACCGTCTCTCCCCTCTCTCTCGCTCTCTCTCACAGCCTCCCTCTTTCATTCAGTGACGAGAGGAAAGCACAGGAGAAGATACAGAAAGAACACAGCTGCGTCTATTCTCCAGCTACAGCATGTATATAAAAAGCGTTCTCCTTCCGCAAAAATGTCGTCTTTACGGTGGATGGGAGTGCTGTAAGGAAGAGGCGAGTCAGTCGGCAGGCACGAACCTCCAAGAAAAAACAGAACAAGATTTTAACAGCCGTGGATCAATCCACCCCTCCCTCCCACCAGCCCCCCCTCTCTCGCGTCTGCTCTCTATCTCTCCCCCGCTTCCCCTCTTTCTCTCCCTCCCTCTCTCTCTCTCTCTCTCTCTCTCTCTCACACACACACTTATTGGATCAAAATGAGATTAGTCAGTCGCTATGTGATGCCGACCAACTACACCAAAGGCGAAACCGTGTTGGAAATGTCACTGGCTGCAACAAAGGAGGAAGGGGGAACAGGGCTTAGTTTTTACAAATCTCCACAAAACACGGGTTTATGTGGGTTTCTCTGCGCTTTTGGAACCTTTCACTAGTCATTGGGGAATAACAGGGGCGAGTCACTTTTGCCCTCCGATTACTTCTCACCTCAGTTAAAAAGAAACCCGACCACTGCCACCCCTCTGCCCCTGACCCATGGTGGGGAGTGTGGGCTGAGGCGAGACCGCCAGAGCGGGGTGGGGGGGCACGACTAGCAGAGCAGACCCTCCAAGTAAATAATTACCGCTTTGAAAAGTGATGTTTTGTGACTCTTCGTTTCATAACTTATAACTTAAACCTTGAGGGGGAAATGAAACAGAGAATGAGAGACAGTCCGCTTGAAAAGCGGGAGGGCGGTATGTAAGCATGGACTCGGATCCAAAACGAACATTTCTCAGGGATTTCGGCAGCAACGCCCGCTCTGCGCTCCCAACCCTCCCTCTCACCGCCACAGAACCGCAGACGGTCAGCCAAGCCAACACAACACTCATTCCATACCTTTCATTCACACACACACACACACACACACACACACACACACACACACACACACACACACACACACACACACACACACACACACACACACACACACAGGAGAGATTGGGTTCTCACTCGCTTGTGTGTGCTGGAAATGGGGGGGGGGGGCAGATATCTTGGCTTTTCAATGTTGCTCGCGTGCGCGCACACACACACACACACACACACACACACACACACACACACACACACACACACACACACACACACACACACACACACACACACACAGGCTACGTGGCTTCATAGGGCTGGGTAGGGGTACTGTGGTTGACTGGCTTTAAGTCATGCTCAAAAGAAGAGCTCCTGGCCCTCCTCTCCTACTGGCCCTCTTCCCCTCCCTGCACCTGTGTCTGGGTTGGGTGGATAGTTTGCTCCTCTGGCCTGCCTGGTGTCCAGCTAGCCAGGCCAGGGCAGGAGGGCACTTATTTTAAACCACCTGGTTGACCACAGCCCGCTGGACCACAGGTTCAAACAGACGCACACCGCTTCTGCAACCACACACCTCAAAGGGAGCAAGAGTCATTACTCGTGGCATCCGTTTTCTCCAGCTTGCTCTTGGTTATTTGTGCTATATTAACATGCTCTTTATTAGACTGACCAGAGAGCTGCAGAAAGGCCTCGTCATGAGGAGTGACCTCAGGGAGTCGATTTCACTTTGAGCGCCTTTTGTGGGTATCCAGCTTTGCAGTGGTGTAAGAAAGGCGTCACTTTGAGGTTTTGATGTGCTGGCTGACAGCCATCGTGTAGTCAGCTTACCAACAGATGCATTTTTATTCAGAATGGGTGAAAGATAGGTCTAGAGCGAAATAGTCAACTGAAATATGAGACCACATCGAAAAGTTCCTCAGGGCTTTCAGTTGTCTACCTTACACACATTTACATTTTTCTTCCTTTTTTTTCTCTCTCTCTCCCTCTCTCCTTCTCTACCTCGCCCTCTCTCCTTCTCTACCTCACCCTCTCTCCTTCTCTACCTCACCCTCTCTCCTTCTCTCCTCTCTCTCACCCCTCTCTCCTTCTCTACCTCACCCTCTCTCCTTCCTCTCCTCCCCTCTCCCTCTCTCACCCTCTCTCCTTCTCTCCTTCTACCTCACCCTCTCTCCTTCTTCTCCCTCTCTCTCCTTCCCTCTCTCCTCTCTCCTCCCCTCTCTCCTTCTCTACCTCTCCCTCTCTCCTCTCTCTCTCTCCCTCTCTCCTTCTCTCTCACCCTCTCTCCTCTCTCTCTCTCCCTCTCTCCTTCTCTACCTCGCCCTCTCTCCTTCTCTCTCTCTCTCTCTCTCTCTACCTCACCCCTCTCTCCTCCCTCTCTCCTCCTACCTCTCTCTCTCTCTCCCTCTCTCCTCTCTACCTCTCTTCCTCTCTCCCTCCTCCTTCTCTACCTCGCCCTCTCTCCTTCTCTACTCTCTCCCTCTCTCCTTCTCTACCTCGCCTCTCTCTCCCTCTCTCCTCTCTCTTCTCTACCTCTCCCTCTCTCCTTCTCTCTCGCCCTCTCTCCTTCTCTCTCTCTCCCTCTCCTTCTCTACCTCGCCCTCTCTCCTTCTCTCTCTCTCCTCTCCCTCTCTCCCTTCTCTACCTCGCCCTCTCTCCCTCTCTCTTCTTCTCTCTCCTCGCCCTCTCTCCTCTCCTCTCTCTCCTTCTCTCTCTCTCCCTCTCTCCTTCTCTACCTCGCCCTCTCTCCTTCTCTCTCTCTCCCTCTCTCCTTCTCTACCTCGCCCTCTCTCCTTCTCTCTCTCTCCCTCTCTCCTCTACCTCGCCCTCTCTCCTTCTCTCTCTCTCCTTCTCTACCTCGCCCTCTGTCACGCAAGTCTTTTCCTCCTTCATTTTCTGTCTTCCCTATCAGTCTCTTTAAGTCTTTTCCCCCCTGTCTTCCCTATCAGTCTCTTTAACCCCCCCCCTGTCTTCCCTATCAGTCTCTTTAACCCCCTGTCTTTTTGTATCGCCTCCCACTGTCGCTCTGTTTGCAGCGAGGGAGTGTATTGATCGCCCATGTCTTTGCCTCCGCAGCTCCTGGCTATTGATCCTCAGCTAAGATGTTTTAAATGCGTGCGCACACACACAGGGTCATGTGTCGAAATGCTCAGTCGCCCATTATGTTGGCTACCACGGCTCGAAGAAGAGATCTCAGTGACTTTGAAAGTGGGGTCTCAAAGGAACATAGGGGGTTAAAGGTGTGTGTGTGAGATGACGCTGGGCTACTGACCTATACTGCTATTTTTTTGTGTGTGTGTGTGTGTGGGGGGGGGTGATCTTATGTGCAAAAATGCTGATCTTAGCATTTTTGCACATAAGGTCTCCGCCATCATTTCCAATGACCAAAAACATCTCCTGGACATCAGAACAGCGATCACTAGCCTAGATTTGAATAACAATTTCTACTTAGAGTCAGGCAGCTCTGGACGTTTTGCTTACTCTGGACCGGGCCTGGGATTCAAAAGAGGAAGCGACGGCGCAGGAGAGGCAAACGAGCTGGCATCCTGATGAGACTATGTTGTCGAGCAAATAAAACGCCTCTACCCTCGTTCTATTGGAGAACGTACAATCACCAGAAAACATGCTGGACGAGCTCTCCTCAAGACTAGTCTATCAACGGGACCTGAAGAACTGTAATATTCTGTGTTTTCGCAGAGTCGTAGCTGAACAAGGACATGGATAATATGCAACTCTCTGGTTTTTCCATGCGTTCTCTCCACTGGACTGCAGCCTGGGGTAAGGTGAAAGGGGAGGGGTGTGTCTCTTTGTTAACAACAGCTGGTGAGCGATCTCTAATGTTTTAAGGAAGTCTTGACTTTTTGCTCGCCCGAGTTCAAATACCGCATGATAAGCTGCAGACCATACTATTTACCAAGAGTTTTAACCTATGTTTTTCGTAGCTGTCTATTTACCACCTCAAACCGATGCTGGCCCTAAGACCACCGCACTCAATGAGCTGTATAGGGCCATAAGCAAACAAGAAAATGCACATCCAGATGTGACTCCATACTGCCCTCTCTCACCTGGATAAGATAAATGCCTATGTGAGAATGTTGTTCATTGACTACAGCTCAGCGTTCAACACCATAGTGCCCTCTCATCACTAAGCTCAGGACCCTGGGACTGTACACCTCCCTCTGCAACCGGATCCCGGACTTCCTGACAGGCCGCCAGGGTAGGCAACAACACACCTGCCACGTTGACCCTCAACATGGGGGCCCCTTAGGGTAGCATGCTTAGTCCCCCACTGTCCTCCTTGTTCACCCGAGACTTCACGACTCTAACACCATCATTACATTTGCTGACAATACAACAGTGGTAGGCCTGATCACCGACGACGATGAGACCACCTATAGGGAGGAGGTCAGTGACCTGGCAGTGTGGTACCAGGACAACAACCTTTCCCTTAACGCTGGCAAGACCTAAGAGCCGATCGTGGACTATAGGCAACAAAGAGCCGAGCTCGCCCCATCCACATCGACGGGGCTGTACTGGAGTGGGTCGAGAGCTTCAAGTTCCTCTGTGTCCACATCACTAAGGAATTAACATGGTCCACGCACACCAACACAGTTGTGAAGAATGCACGACAACGCCTCTTGCCCCTCAGCAGGCTGAAAAGATTTGGCATGGGCCCTAAAGAGTTCTACAGCTACACCATTGAGAGCATCTTGACTGGCTGCATCACCCCATGGTATGGCAACCGCTTGGTATCCGACTGCAAAGCACCACATCACTAAGGGCCAAGCTCCCTGCCATCCAGGAACTCAATACCAGGCGGTGTCAGAGGAAGGCCCTAAACATTTTTAAAGACTCCAGCCACCCAAGTCATAGACTGTCCTCTCTGCTACCGCACGGCAAGTGGTACCGAAGCACCAAGTCTGGAACCAACAGGACCCTGAACAGCTTCTATAGCCAAGTTATCATTACTCATTGTGTATGTTTAAAATTTTCTCTGCATTGTTGGGAAGTAAGCGCTTCACTGTTAGTCTACACCTGTTGTTGAAGAAGCATGTGACAAATTACATTTGATTTGATTAGATGTGTTTGTGTGTGTGTGTGTGTGTGTGTGTGTGTGTGTGTGTGTGTCTCAGTCACCAGATCTCAACCCAATTGAAGAGTTATGGGAGATTCTGGAGTGGCTCATGAGACTGTGTTTTCCACTACCATAAAACAAAAAAAATTATGGAATCTCTTGTGGAAGAATGGTGTCTCATCCCTCCAATAAATTTCAGACACTTGTAGAATCAAGGTGAATTCAAAGCTGTTGGTGGCCCAACGCCCTATTAAGACACTGTGTTGGTGTTTCATACATTTAGGCAGTTACCTGTAAGTCTCACTTACAGATATAGACCAACCGACACTCACACACTTCTCAAACAAAGACACACTCCAGCGTATATTTTGCATATACCCTCTCCCTGATTTGAATAGACTTGGCATTGATGGACACTATGTCTTTGTGTTCCTCTCTCTACTCATTATTTAAGTGAATGAGAGCAAGTGTGTGTGCGTCCGTGCATGCATTTGTGTGTAGCCCAGTGGCTGCTGCTATGTGGGTCTGACCTCTGCTCTGCCTTTCTTTCTTTCTTTCTTTCTTTCTTTCTTTCTTTCTTTCTTTCTTTCTTTCTTTCTTTCTTTCTTTCTTTCTTTCTTTCTTTCTTTCTTTCTTTCTTTCTTTCTTTCTTTCTTTCTTTCTTTCTTTCTGTCTGTCTGTCTGTCTGTCTGTCTGTCTGTCTGTCTGTCTGTCTGTCTGTCTGTCTGTCTGTCTGTCTGTCTGTCTGTCTGTCTGTCTGTCTGTCTGTCTGTCTGTCTGTCTGTCTGTCTTTCTTTCTGTCTTTCTTTCTTTCTTTCTTTCTTTCTTTCTTTCTTTCTTTCTTTCTTTCTTTCTTTTCAGGGATGAGGATGACCAACCAGGAAGATCTGCAGGCTGCTGCCTCCTTAGGGCCATTCCATCTAGCAATTAACATCGATCAGTGCTCGTCAATACTGCCAGCGCCCAGACAAAGACCCAGGGTGCATTGTGTGAGCCTTCCCTTTCTCTATCACGCTAGAACAAATCTCCAAACAGCGCTCTGATTATATGAGGGCATTCTGGCTTGACCCCAAGGTCAATATGGAGGCTAGAGCACTAGGCTCTTGATACGACCAGAGGCACAAGGTTTTCCTGACCATGTCACCTGACCTGGAAAAACTCTGGGTCCTAACTATAGTCTTTAGGATGAGTTATACCCTATGATATTGGTAGAGCCCGGAGTATTTCATTGACAGATCACAAGGTGAGGTAAAACTTCTGGCCCCAGCTGTGAGGTCACAGGTTAGAGCCCTTCATTGATCACGGCAGGAGGGTCCTCTGGTGAAGAGGGGTTAGCAGAGACAGGTTTGGAAGGTGAAGGGTATGGGTTTATTTTGGGATGGTTTCTGGTTAGGCTGGGTATAGTTGGTTAGGCCGGATCCTCCTCTATTGCTACAAGGACACTGCTATCACCAGGATTTGGTGGTTTTAGGTTGGTCTAGTGCAAAGGCTTATACTCTTAAAGGGATACTTCGGGATTTTGGCAATGAGGTCCTTTATCTACTTCCCCAGTGTCAGATGAACTCGTGGAGACCATTTTTATCTCTGTGTGCAGTTTGAAGGAAGATGCTAACTAGCACTAGCACAATTATTATCTTCCGGGTCATTGCGCTAATGCTAGTTAGCATCGACTCACAAAACGACCTCGAACTTCCTTCATACTGGACATAGAGACATAACAATGGTATCCACGAGTCTCACTCAGGGAAAGTAGATAAATGGCATTGTCAAAAATCCTTAAGTATCCCTTTAACTTTGAAAGACTGGTGGATTGGGTTATTTTTTTGGGGGAGACTGATGGATTGGGTTTTGGGGGTGGGGAGCAGTGCCGTGTGTGTGATCTTTGGACAGCGTGCTGTGTGGTTTTCATTAATACTCCTCTGGTCAGATGGTGAGATAACAGCCTAACATCGGTTCCTGGGATAGATATCCCCGATCTGTTAATCACGAGCCAAGTCTCAGCCGTTCCCCAACATGTCAATGTATGAGACACTTAATAAAGCGGCTTTGATGACAGGGGCTCTTCTTACGAAATGTTTTTGTACATTCGAGTTGTGGAATGTGCACAGTGCGCTGGCTTTGAAATGGGAACCTGTTCACCACTTGTCCACGTCTGGAAGATGAGATCCCCCAGCAGCTGCGACGACGCCACACCAGGAATTAATTAACGAGGGCTGTTTGTGCGATACCGCGCCGCAAGAGATGAAGAGAAACGAGAAATATTGTTTTCATTAGCGGCGATGTTGGTGGCACACAGAGCCTGGTCTGGTTCTCTTGCTTTCAGTGAGATTAATATTGAACGTTTGCGTTCCATGGCCGGGAATCCGTCGCAGCTGTTGTTGGAAAGTGTCTATACATAGACCAGCTGAGCGCTGGAATAACTTTTCTTTGACACTTTCAAGCTGAAGTGTTTCATGCTTGTTTGGAACCATGTCAGCAGGGTTCTTCATGATTAGTTATTCATCTCCCTCTTCGTTCTCACAGCCAGCCATCTCTCATTATAGACAGGCAGTGATGGACTGGGACCAGAAGTAAGCCAGGAAACACACTGGCCCATTTCTTCCCTTGAGGCCCCTCCATTATTAGTTTTAAAAAAATATCAATTTGCACAAAAAAAGACCAATTAAGTCTGGCCCACTGGGCTAACGATGGACCAGCCCATCTGGCATTTGCCAGAATTGCCCAATGGCCAATCCGTCTCTGCTTACAGGCTGTGTAATAGGTAGGCCTTTTAGCCTCCCCATATATGGCCTGACCATGCAGCCTTTAGGGAAATCTGTGTGTTATTGAATAGTGATGGTATAGCAAATTCTAGTATTACTGGGCTCTCAACTGCAATCTAGTGAGTTGCAGTAGAATGCCAGTCATTGCTACTGGTTGGAAGTAGTTTAGGGTGTGAGGCTGCCCTGTAGTTTTGGACGTAGTCAGCTGTAGTGTATGAGGCTCGTGGCTGCTGTGTGCATGGAGTTTGTGTGTGTGTAAGGCGTGTGCTGCGGTGTGTTAGTGTTTGTACGACTCGCGGCTGCACTGGGATTGTGTAAGTGTGTAACTCTTGTGTCTGCGGTGTGTGTGAGGTTGTATGCTAAGGTTATGTGAGTGTGTAAGGCTCGTGGCAGCAGTGTGTGTGTGTGTGTGTGTGTGTGTGTGTGTGTGTGTGTGTTCTGCTACACTGTTAATGGTGATGTGAATAGCAGCTGTGGTTTATGTTGGAGGCTGATCCTGGTTGTTGCTGTTTCATGTTCTGACGACGATGGAATCTACGGACCTCTAAAACCAAGCTTCTCTCCTCCTCCTATCCTCCCTCTTCCTCTCTACTCCTCCTTTTGATTCTCTCCTCTTCCTGTATTCTTCCTCCCTCACCATTTCCCCTTCCTCTCTTCCCCACCTTCTTTCTGCCCTGTCTCATTCTGTCCATTTCTCTCATTCTGTTATTTATTTTGTATTTTTTTGCTCTCCCTGCCCCCTTAGCCTTGCCACCGGGCAGAGGAGGAACTGTAATGTTTATGAAACCCTTTAATGTGCTATGTAATTACCCTGGCAACACTTCTCATCATTACTCAGGCCAATAAAGCACCTTCGAATTGACATGTCGGAGAGAGAGAAGGGGGGGAGAGGGGAAGGACATAACACACACACTTTCCATGCCCCCTTCAACCCCCCCCCTTCTCTCTTGTCTTTCCTCTGTCTTTCAGTTGGTTCATGTCTCATCTTTCCTTTCATTTTTCCCATCCGCCGCATCCCCTTTCTTCCATCTGCATACCCTCCTCCCTCCTTCCCCCTTGTTCTCTCTCTCTCTCTCTCTCTCTCTCTCTCTCTCTCTCTCTCTCTCTCTCCGTGCCCCTCCCTTCTCACCCTGACTCAAGCCAAATGCCCAGGTGGTAGTCAATTACAGCACATTTCTTTTTTGGGAAAACAAAGGCATTCTTTAGCCTGGTCTAGAGAGACTATTTTTGGAAAGACCTGTCTGTTTGTGAATGAAGGTACCAGCCATGAGCAAGTGAGGGTGAAAGACTGAGACAGAGAGAGAGAGGAATTGAGGAAGAGAGACACACTCTGAGATTAAGTGTTTGCTTGTGAGTAAGACCTCCTCCACATCAGCAATAAACACACCCTTTCACCTTTCACACTCTAACACACCCACCCACACACCTCTATGTACCTCCGGGCACAACCACCCACTTAAACGGCTCTACCCTTATGCTGAAACCCTAAGCTCTTCTCTTGTTAGCACTTATGCTAAAGCCTCAAGCCTCTCTCTACCTCCACCTCTATCGCTAACGCTAAACCCTCAAGATCCCTTCCCAATGGTTGTCATACGAAGGCCCTTCCTTAGTTCTGTCTTTACTCATTTGAAGCCTAAAACCCCACACCCTCCTCTCTTTCTCGCTCTGCAAAAGCCCTCGTTTGTAAGACAAATATTATAACAAATTAAGCAGCAAAACAATGGGCTGGTGTCGGCCTGACGTCAGCCTGCATTTCATTAGCAGCGCTAGACTAACGCGTTCCATATGGAGTAGCAGCCCGCGGCGGGGTAGCCCCCCGCTGCCCAGCCCAGTCCAGCCCAGCACGGCTCAGCTCATCTCAGCCGGGCTCCTCTGCCACGGGCCCCTGCCTCCACCGACCCCCAGCCAGCCCCCGGCCCTGACGGCCCCCACCATTATGTCATCTTTAATTTGGGCTTGTCACACATCACCTGACACCTACCCCCGTCATGCCGTAACCTTTTGTCCCGTTGGAGAAGAAAAACGTCTCTGGTTTTCTCTCTTCTCTCTTTCTCTCGGCCTGTCTCTGTCTTTTCCCCTCTCTTTTTTTTGCTCACCCCTTTTCTCTTTTTCTCTGTCTGTCAGCGTCTGTTTCGGTGACTGCCTTTCCCCCCTCTCCTCCTCCTTCTTCCTCCTCCCATCTCCGTACCCCACCTGCCACCCCCTCTGCCCTTTGTTATTTTAAAAGAGGCAGAGTTCAGGGAAACAACAGGAAAAGAGAGAAATGTTTCTGATGGCACCTCCTCCATCCTCTCTGTCACTCGTTCCCTTTTTCCACAGCCTGGCTGAGGGGCAGCACTCTGACAGACTTATGGGATGACAGTGAAATACAGAAAGTGACAGACAGATGGAATGTGACAGAATTCTGGAATGGGACAGGAACATAGAATGTGACAGAGTTGAGGAATGGGACGTCAATTTGTAAGGGATAATGGAGTGGGACAGGCATGGCCGGCTCCAGGCGTAAGTGACATAAGCGGTCGCTTAGGGCTCCAGGCCACTAGGGGGCCCTTATTTTTTGTGTGTGTGTGGGGGGGCATGTCCGATAACAATTTTTATATTGGTAAATTAGTCTAGTCAGCTATCTAGACTTGTAGTAATCATGACATAATAACGGACGGTCAAACATGGCATGTGCCCAGAGGCACTTACCTACAGGGGACACCTGTAGATTTTATTAGTCACTCTCACTCAATTCATTGCAAAATGTGAGAAAAAAAAACAGAAAAAGTATCTCTCTACTCCATGGCAAAATGGGCAGAATTACTGGAAATTAGCTGCATTCGGCGTGGCAGAGTGGGAAATTGTGGTGACCCGGTGTCCAAGTAGGCTACATGTAGCTATGAGTGTGAAAAACATTTAATCACAGATAAGACATTTAACTTGTTTAGTATAGTCCGTTTGTAACTCCACTCACTACTTGCATCTATATAGTCCATTTGTTTGTGTTGTTGGTCTTGGCTAGCTTAATGTTCCCGGCCGGTAGCTAGCTAGCACTGACTCATGTTGCTGCTAGCACCGTCATGAAAAGCAGCATGAGGGAAGCCCTACAATATTATGCTTTTCTAAGTAGTGAGAACGGTAGGGGGCAGGCAGTGTTGAAAAACAAGCAGACAACAAGAACATAGCTTTTGAAAGAGGTCAAGTTTTTGCTGTGAGACAATGGGGTAACCAAGGTGACCATGGGTGGTTTTCCCCCAAGGCGGGTGGTGCCGTGACGTTCTATTTAATACTGACTGGGAGTATACACAAGGTGCAAGTTTTGAAATATGGTTGGGGACCAGCAATTTCTTTTCTTGTTATGTCAGTCACTGACAGACAGTCAATTAGCCGTTTCAGCTAACAATTTTGGGGATTGGTAAGTTAGTTTAGCCAGTGATCTAAACTTGTAGTAATCATGCCCTAATACCTCCAGGGGGCCCACAATTTAGTTATCGCTGCCCCATGGCAAAACGAGCAGAATTGCATGACATTTTCTCTCCGCCGCCAAGAGAGGGGGCCACTAAAATGTGCGCGCGTGTGTGGGGGGGTGGGGGACAGAATTGTGGAGAGTGGCAGGGCCATAGAATGTGACAGGACTGTGGAATGTGACAGGATTCTGGAAGGTGGTCGAAGTTTAGAAGTTGATGGAGGTGGGGAGAGGGAGAGAGAAGTACAGAGAAAGCAGTGATACCAGGGAAGTAACATGAGGAGAAGAATGTGGTTAGCCCTAAGAGAGAAGAATGTGGTTAGCCCTAGAGAGAAGAATGTGGTTAGCCCTAGAGAGAAGAATGTGGTTAGCCCTAGAGAGAAGAATGTGGTTAGCCCTAAGAAAGAAGAATGTGGTTAGCCCTAAGAGAGAAGAATGTGGTTAGCCCTAGAGAGAAGAATGTGGTTAGCCCTAAGAGAGAAGAATGTGGTTAGCCCTAAGAGAGAAGAATGTGGTTAGCCCTAAGACAGAAGAATGTGGTTAGCCCTAGAGAGAAGAATGTGGTTAGCCCTAAGAGAGAAGAATGTGGTTAGCCCTAAGAGTGAAGAATGTGGTTAGCCCTAAAGAGAAGAATGTGGTTAGCCCTAAAGAGAAGAATGTGGTTAGCCCTAGAGAGAATAATGTGGTTAGCCCTAGAGAGAAGAATGTGGTTAGTCCTAAGAGAGAAGAATGTGGTTAGCCCTAGAGAGAAGAATGTGGATAGACCTAGAGAGAAGAATGTGGTTAGCCTAAGAGAGAAGAATGTGGTTAGCCCTAGAGAGAAGAATGTGGTTAGCCCTAGAGAGAAGAATGTGGTTAGCCCTAGAGAGAAGAATGTGGTTAGGCCTAAGAGAGAAGAATGTGGTTAGCCCTAAGAGTGAAGAATGTGGTTAGCCCTAAAGAGAAGAATGTGGTTAGCCATAGAGAGAATAATGTGGTTAGCCCTAGAGAGAAGAATGTGGTTAGCCCTAAGAGAGAAGAATGTGGTTAGCCCTAGAGAGAAGAATGTGGTTAGCCCTAGAGAGAAGAATGTGGTTAGCCTAAGAGAGAAGAATGTGGTTAGCCCTAGAGAGAAGAATGTGGTTAGCCCTAGAGAGAAGAATGTGGTTAGCCCTAAGAGAGAAGAATGTGGTTAGCCCTAAGAGAGAAGAATGTGGTTAGCTCTAAGATAGAAGGATGTGGTTAGCCCTAAGAGAGAAGAATGTGGTTAGCCCTAGAGAGAAGAATGTGGTTAGCCCTAAGAGAGAAGAATGTGGTTAGCCCTAAGAGAGAAGAATGTGGTTAGCCCTAGAGAGAAGAATGTGGTTAGCCCTAAGAGAGAAGAATGTGGTTAGCCCTAAGAGAGAAGAATGTGGTTAGCCCTAAAGAGAGAAGAATGTGGTTAGCCCTAAGAGAGAAGAATGTGGTTAGCCCTAAGAGAGAAGAATGTGGTTAGCCCTAAGAGAGAAGAATGTGGTTAGCCCTAAGAGAGAAGAATGTGGTTAGCCCTAAGAGAGAAGAATGTGGTTAGCCCTAGAGAAGAATGTGGTTAGCCCTAAGAGAGAAGAATGTGGTTAGCCCTAAGAAGAAGAATGTGGTTAGCCCTAAGAGAGAAGAATGTGGTTAGCCCTAAGAGAGAAGAATGTGGTTAGCCCTAAGAGAGAAGAATGTGGTTAGCCCTAAGAGAGAAGAATGTGGTTAGCCCTAAGAGAGAAGAATGTGGTTAGCCCTAGAGAGAAAAATGTGGTTAGCCCTAAGAGAGAAGAATGTGGTTAGCCCTAGAGAGAAGAATGTGGTTAGGCCTAGAGAGAAGAATGTGGTTAGCCTAAGAGAGAAGAATGTGGTTAGCCCTAGAGAGAAGAATGTGGTTAGGCCTAAGAGAGAAGAATGTGGCTAGACCGAAGAGAGAAGAATGTGGTTAGCCCTAAGAGAGAAGAATGTGGTTAGCCCTAAGAGAGAAGAATGTGGTTAGCCCTAAGAGAGAAGAATGTGGTTAGCCCTAAGAGAGAAGAATGTGGTTAGCCCTAAGAGAGAAGAATGTGGTTAGCCCTAGAGAGAAGAATGTGGTTAGCCCTAAGAGAGAAGAATGTGGTTAGCCCTAGAGAGAAGAATGTGGATAGACCTAGAGAGAAGAATGTGGTTAGCCTAAGAGAGAAGAATGTGGTTAGCCCTAGAGAGAAGAATGTGGTTAGCCCTAGAGAGAAGAATGTGGTTAGCCCTAAGAGAGAAGAATGTGGTTAGCCCTAAGAGAGAAGAATGTGGTTAGCCCTAAGAGAGAAGAATGTGGTTAGCCCTAAGAGAGAAGAATGTGGTTAGCCCTAAGAGAGAAGAATGTGGTTAGACCTAAGAGAGAAGAATGTGGTTAGCCCTAGAGAGAGAAGAATGCCCTAGAGAGAAGAATGTGGTTAGCCCTAAGAGAGAAGAATGTGGTTAGCCCTAAGAGAGAAGAATGTGGTTAGCCCTAGAGAGAAGAATGTGGTTAGCCCTAAGAGAGAAGAATGTGGTTAGCCCTAAGAGAGAAGAATGTGGTTAGCCCTAAGAGAGAAGAATGTGGTTAGCCCTAAGAGAGAAGAATGTGGTTAGCCCTAGAGAGAAGAATGTGGTTAGCCCTAAGAGAGAAGAATGTGGTTAGCCCTAGAGAGAAGAATGTGGTTAGCCCTAGAGAGAAGAATGTGGTTAGCCCTAAGAGAGAAGAATGTGGTTAGCCCTAGAGAGAAGAATGTGGTTAGCCCTAGAGAGAAGAATGTGGTTAGCCCTAAGAGAGAAGAATGTGGTTAGCCCTAAGAGAGAAGAATGTGGTTAGCCCTAAGAGAGAAGAATGTGGTTAGCCTAAGAGAGAAGAATGTGGTTAGCCCTAGAGAGAAGAATGTGGTTAGCCCTAAAGAGAAGAATGTGGTTAGCCCTAGAGAGAAGAATGTGGTTAGCCCTAAGAGAAGAATGTGGTTAGCCCTAAGAGAGAAGAATGTGGTTAGCCCTAAGAGAGAAGAATGTGGTTAGCCCTAAGAGAGAAGAATGTGGTTAGCCCTAAGAGAGAAGAATGTGGTTAGCCCTAAGAGAGAAGAATGTGGTTAGCCCTAAGAGAGAAGAATGTGGTTAGCCCTAGAGAGAAGAATGTGGTTAGCCCTAAGAGAGAAGAATGTGGTTAGCCCTAGAGAGAAGAATGTGGTTAGCCCTAAGAGAGAAGAATGTGGTTAGCCCTAGAGAGAAGAATGTGGTTAGCCCTAGAGAGAAGAATGTGGTTAGCCCTAGAGAGAAGAATGTGGTTAGCCCTAGAGAGAAGAATGTGGTTAGCCCTAAGAGAGAAGAATGTGGTTAGCCCTAGAGAGAAGAATGTGGTTAGGCCTAGAGAGAAGAATGTGGTTAGCCTAAGAGAGAAGAATGTGGTTAGCCCTAGAGAGAAGAATGTGGTTAGCCCTAAGAGAGAAGAATGTGGTTAGCCCTAAGAGAGAAGAATGTGGTTAGCCCTAAGAGAGAAGAATGTGGTTAGCCCTAAGAGAGAAGAATGTGGTTAGCCCTAAGAGAGAAGAATGTGGTTAGAGAAGAATGTGGTTAGCCCTAAGAGAGAAGAATGTGGTTAGCCCTAAGAGAGAAGAATGTGGTTAGCCCTAAGAGAGAAGAATGTGGTTAGCCCTAGAGAGAAGAATGTGGTTTGCCCTAAGAGAGAAGAATGTGGTTAGCCCTAGAGAGAAGAATGTGGTTAGCCCTAAGAGAGAAGAATGTGGTTAGGCCTAAGAGAGAAGAATGTGGTTAGCCCTAAGAGAGAAGAATGTGGTTAGCCCTAAGAGAGAAGAATGTGGTTAGCCCTAAGAGAGAAGAATGTGGTTAGCCCTAAGAGTGAAGAATGTGGTTAGCCCTAAAGAGAAGAATGTGGTTAGCCCTAGAGAGAAGAATGTGGTTAGCCCTAAGAGAGAAGAATGTGGTTAGCCCTAAGAGAGAAGAATGTGGTTAGCCCTAGAGAGAAGAATGTGGTTAGACCTAAGAGAGAAGAATGTGGTTAACCCTAAGAGAGAAGAATGTGGTTAGCCCTAAGAGAGAAGAAGAGAGAAGAATGTGGTTAGCCCTAAGAGAGAAGAATGTGGTTAGCCCTAAGAGAGAAGAATGTGGTTAGCCCTAAGAGAGAAGAATGTGGTTAGCCCTAAGAGAGAAGAATGTGGTTAGCCCTAAGAGAGAAGAATGTGGTTAGCCCTAAGAGAGAAGAATGTGGTTAGCCCTAAGAGAGAAGAATGTGGTTAGCCCTAGAGAGAAGAATGTGGTTAGCCCTAAGAGAGAAGAATGTGGTTAGCCCTAGAGAGAAGAATGTGGTTAGCCTAAGAGAGAAGAATGTGGTTAGCCCTAGAGAGAAGAATGTGGTTAGCCCTAAGAGAGAAGAATGTGGTTAGCCCTAGAGAGAAGAATGTGGTTAGACCTAAGAGAGAAGAATGTGGTTAGCCCTAAGAGAGAAGAATGTGGTTAGCCCTAAGAGAGAAGAATGTGGTTAGCCCTAAGAGAGTAGAATGTGGTTAGCCCTAAGTGTGAAGAATGTGGTTAGCCTTAGAGAGAAGAATGTGGTTAGCCCTAAGAGAGAAGAATGTGGTTAGCCCTAAGAGAGAAGAATGTGGTTAGCCCTAAGAGAGAAGAATGTGGTTAGCCTAAGAGAGAAGAATGTGGTTAGCCCTAAGAGAGAAGAATGTGGTTAGCCCTAAGAGAGAAGAATGTGGTTAGCCCTAAGAGAGAAGAATGTGGTTAGAATAGAGAGAAGAATGTGGTTAGCCCTAAGAGAGAAGAATGTGGTTAGCCCTAGAGAGAAGAATGTGGTTAGCCCTAGAGAGAAGAATGTGGTTAGCCCTAAGAGAGAAGAATGTGGTTAGAATGTGGTTAGCCCTAAGAGAGAAGAATGTGGTTAGCCCTAAGAGAGAGAAGAATGTGGTTAGCCCTAAGAGAGAAGAATGTGGTTAGCCCTAAGAGAGAAGAATGTGGTTAGCCCTAAGAGAGAAGAATGTGGTTAGCCCTAAGAGAGAAGAATGTGGTTAGCCCTAAGAGAGAAGAATGTGGTTAGCCCTAAGAGAGAAGAATGTGGTTAGCCCTAAGAGAGAAGAATGTGGTTAGCCCTAAGAGAGAAGAATGTGGTTAGCCCTAAGAGAGAAGAATGTGGTTAGCCCTAAGAGAAGAATGTGGTTAGCCCTAAGAGAGAAGAATGTGGTTAGCCCTAAGAGAGAAGAATGTGGTTAGCCCTAAGAGAGAAGAATGTGGTTAGCCCTAAGAGAGAAGAATGTGGTTAGCCCTAAGAGAGAAGAATGTGGTTAGCCCTAAGAGAGAAGAATGTGGTTAGCCCTAAGAGAAGAATGTGGTTAGCCCTAGAGAGAAGAATGTGGTTAGCCCTAAGAGAGAAGAATGTGGTTAGCCCTAAGAGAGAAGAATGTGGTTTAGAGAGCCCTAAGAAGAATGTGGTTAGCCCTAGAGAGAAGAATGTGGTTAGCCCTAAGAGAGAAGAATGTGGTTAGCCCTAAGAGAGAAGAATGTGGTTAGCCCTAGAGAGAAGAATGTGGTTAGCCCTAAGAGAGAAGAATGTGGTTAGCCCTAAGAGAGAAGAATGTGGTTAGCCCTAAGAGAGAAGAATGTGGTTAGCCCTAAGAGAGAAGAATGTGGTTAGCCCTAAGAGAGAAGAATGTGGTTAGCCCTAAGAGAGAAGAATGTGGTTAGCCCTAAGAGAGAAGAATGTGGTTAGCCCTAAGAGAGAAGAATGTGGTTAGCCCTAAGAGAGAAGAATGTGGTTAGCCCTAGAGAGAAGAATGTGGTTAGCCCTAGAGAGAAGAATGTGGTTAGCCCTAAGAGAGAAGAATGTGGTTAGCCCTAGAGAGAAGAAAGAATGTGGTTAGCCCTAAGAGAGAAGAATGTGGTTAGCCCTAAGAGAGAAGAATGTGGTTAGCCCTAAGAGAGAAGAATGTGGTTAGCCCTAAGAGAGAAGAATGTGGTTAGCCCTAAGAGAGAAGAATGTGGTTAGCCCTAAGAGAGAAGAATGTGGTTAGCCCTAAGAGAGAAGAATGTGGTTAGCCCTAAGAGAGAAGAATGTGGTTAGCCCTAAGAGAGAAGAATGTGGTTAGCCCTAAGAGAGAAGAATGTGGTTAGCCCTAAGAGAGAAGAATGTGGTTAGCCCTAGAGAGAAGAATGTGGTTAGAGAGAGAAGAATGTGGTTAGCCCTAAGAGAGAAGAATGTGGTTAGCCCTAAGAGAGAAGAATGTGGTTAGCCCTAAGAGAGAAGAATGTGGTTAGCCCTAAGAGAGAAGAATGTGGTTAGCCCTAAGAGAGAAGAATGTGGTTAGCCCTAGAGAGAAGAATGTGGTTAGCCCTAAGAGAGAAGAATGTGGTTAGCCCTAGAGAGAAGAATGTGGTTAGCCCTAAGAGAGAAGAATGTGGTTAGCCCTAAGAGAGAAGAAGAAGAATGTGGTTAGCCCTAGAGAGAAGAATGTGGTTAGCCCTAAGAGAGAAGAATGTGGTTAGCCCTAAGAGAGAAGAATGTGGTTAGCCTAAAGAGAAGAATGTGGTTAGCCCTAAGAGAGAAGAATGTGGTTAGCCCTAAGAGAGAAGAATGTGGTTAGCCCTAAGAGAGAAGAATGTGGTTAGCCCTAAGAGAGAAGAATGTGGTTAGCCCTAGAGAGAAGAATGTGGTTAGCCCTAAGAGAGAAGAATGTGGTTAGCCCTAAGAGAGAAGAATGTGGTTAGCCCTAAGAGAGAAGAATGTGGTTAGCCCTAAGAGAGAAGAATGTGGTTAGCCCTAAGAGAGAAGAATGTGGTTAGCCCTAGAGAGAAGAATGTGGTTAGCCCTAAGAGAGAAGAATGTGGTTAGCCCTAAGAGAGAAGAATGTGGTTAGCCCTAAGAGAGAAGAATGTGGTTAGCCCTAAGAGAGAAGAATGTGGTTAGCCCTAGAGAGAAGAATGTGGTTAGCCCTAAGAGAGAAGAATGTGGTTAGCCCTAAGAGAGAAGAATGTGGTTAGCCCTAGAGAGAAGAATGTGGTTAGCCCTAAGAGAGAAGAATGTGGTTAGCCCTAAGAGAGAAGAATGTGGTTAGCCCTAAGAGAGAAGAATGTGGTTAGCCCTAAGAGAGAAGAATGTGGTTAGCCCTAGAGAGAAGAATGTGGTTAGGCCTAAGAGAGAAGAATGTGGTTAGCCCTAAGAGAGAAGAATGTGGTTAGCCCTAAGAGAGAAGAATGTGGTTAGCCCTAAGAGAGAAGAATGTGGTTAGCCCTAAGAGAAGAAGAATGTGGTTAGCCCTAGAGAGAAGAATGTGGTTAGCCCTAAGAGAGAAGAATGTGGTTAGCCCTAGAGAGAAGAATGTGGTTAGCCCTAAGAGAGAAGAATGTGGTTAGCCCTAAGAGAGAAGAATGTGGTTAGCCCTAGAGAGAAGAATGTGGTTAGCCCTAAGAGAGAAGAATGTGGTTAGCCCTAGAGAGAAGAATGTGGTTAGCCCTAAGAGAGAAGAATGTGGTTAGCCCTAAGAGAGAAGAATGTGGTTAGCCTAGAGAGAAGAATGTGGTTAGCCCTAAGAGAGAAGAATGTGGTTAGCCCTAAGAGAGAAGAATGTGGTTAGCCCTAAGAGAGAAGAATGTGGTTAGCCCTAAGAGAGAAGAATGTGGTTAGCCCTAAGAGAGAAGAATGTGGTTAGACCTAAGAGAGAAGAATGTGGTTAGCCCTAAGAGAGAAGAATGTGGTTAGCCCTAAGAGAGAAGAATGTGGTTAGCCCTAGAGAGAAGAATGTGGTTAGGCCTAAGAGAGAAGAATGTGGTTAGCCCTAAGAGAGAAGAATGTGGTTAGCCCTAAGAGAGAAGAATGTGGTTAGCCCTAAGAGAGAAGAATGTGGTTAGCCCTAGAGAGAAGAATGTGGTTAGCCCTAGAGAGAAGAATGTGGTTAGCCCTAAGAGAGAAGAATGTGGTTAGCCCTAAGAGAGAAGAATGTGGTTAGCCCTAAGAGAGAAGAATGTGGTTAGCCCTAAGAGAGAAGAATGTGGTTAGCCCTAGAGAGAAGAATGTGGTTAGCCCTAAGAGAGAAGAATGTGGTTAGCCCTAGAGAGAAGAATGTGGTTAGGCCTAAGAGAGAAGAATGTGGTTAGCCCTAAGAGAGAAGAATGTGGTTAGCCCTAAGAGAGAAGAATGTGGTTAGCCCTAGAGAGAAGAATGTGGTTAGCCCTAAGAGAGAAGAATGTGGTTAGCCCTAAGAGAGAAGAATGTGGTTAGCCCTAAGAGAGAAGAATGTGGTTAGCCCTAGAGAGAACAATGTGGTTAGTCCTAAGAGAGAAGAATGTGGTTAGCCCTAAGAGAGAAGAATGTGGTTAGCCTAAGAGAGAAGAATGTGGTTAGCCCTAAGAGAGAAGAATGTGGTTAGCCCTAAGAGAGAAGAATGTGGTTAGCCCTAAGAAGAAGAATGTGGTTAGCCCTAAGAGAGAAGAATGTGGTTAGCCCTAAGAGAGAAGAATGTGGTTAGCCCTAAGAGAGAAGAATGTGGTTAGCCCTAAGAGAGAAGAATGTGGTTAGCCCTAGAGAGAAGAATGTGGTTAGCCCTAAGAGAGAAGAATGTGGTTAGCCCAAAGAGAGAAGAATGTGGTTAGCCCTAGAGAGAAGAATGTGGTTAGTCCTAAGAGAGAAGAATGTGGTTAGCCCTAAGAGAGAAGAATGTGGTTAGCCCTAAGAGAGAAGAATGTGGTTAGCCCTAAGAGAGAAGAATGTGGTTAGCCCTAGAGAGAAGAATGTGATTAGCAATAGAGAGAAGAATGTGGTTAGCCCTAAGAGAGAAGAATGTGGTTAGCCCTAAGAGAGAAGAATGTGGTTAGCCCTAAGAGAAGAATGTGGTTAGCCCTAAGAGAGAAGAATGTGGTTAGCCCTAAGAGAGAAGAATGTGGTTAGCCCTAAGAGAGAAGAATGTGGTTAGCCCTAAGAGAGAAGAATGTGGTTAGCCCTAAGAGAGAAGAATGTGGTTAGCCCTAAGAGAGAAGAATGTGGTTAGCCCTAAGAGAGAAGAATGTGGTTAGCCCTAGAGAGAAGAATGTGGTTAGCCCTAAGAAGAAGAATGTGGTTAGCCCTAGAGAGAAGAATGTGGTTAGCCCTAAGAGAGAAGAATGTGGTTAGCCCTAAGAGAGAAGAATGTGGTTAGCCCTAAGAGAGAAGAATGTGGTTAGCCCTAGAGAGAAGAATGTGGTTAGCCCTAAGAGAGAAGAATGTGGTTAGCCCTAAGAGAGAAGAATGTGGTTAGCCCTAAGAGAGAAGAATGTGGTTAGCCCTAGAGAGAAGAATGTGGTTAGCCCTAAGAGAGAAGAATGTGGTTAGCCCTAAGAGAGAAGAATGTGGTTAGCCCTAAGAGAGAAGAATGTGGTTAGCCCTAAGAGAGAAGAATGTGGTTAGCCCTAGAGAGAAGAATGTGGTTAGCCCTAAGAGAGAAGAATGTGGTTAGCCCTAAGAGAGAAGAATGTGGTTAGCCCTAAGAGAGAAGAATGTGGTTAGCCCTAAGAGAGAAGAATGTGGTTAGCCCTAAGAGAGAAGAATGTGGTTAGCCCTAAGAGAGAAGAATGTGGTTAAGAGAAGAATGTGGTTAGCCCTAAGAGAGAAGAATGTGGTTAGCCCTAGAGAGAAGAATGTGGTTAGCCCTAAGAGAGAAGAATGTGGTTAGCCCTAAGAGAGAAGAATGTGGTTAGCTCTAAGATAGAAGGATGTGGTTAGCCCTAACAGAGAAGAATGTGGTTAGCCCTAAGAGAGAAGAATGTGGTTTGCCCTAAGAGAGAAGAATGTGGTTAGCCCTAGAGAGAAGAATGTGGTTAGGCCTAAGAGAGAAGAATGTGGTTAGCCCTAAGAGAGAAGAATGTGGTTAGCCCTAAGAGAGAAGAATGTGGTTAGCCCTAGAGAGAAGAATGTGGTTACCCCTAAGAGAGAAGAATGTGGTTAGCCCTAAGAGTGAAGAATGTGGTTAGCCCTAAGAGAGAAGAATGTGGTTAGCCCTAAGAGAGAAGAATGTCGTTAGCCCTAAGAGAGAAGAATGTGGTTAGCCCTAAGAGAGAAGAATGTGGTTAGCCCTAAGAGAGAAGAATGTGGTTAGCCCTAAGAGAGAAGAATGTGGTTAGCCCTAAGAGAGAAGAATGTGGTTAGCCCTAAGAGAGAAGAATGTGGTTAGCCCTAAGAGAAGAATGTGGTTAGCCCTAGAGAGAAGAATGTGGTTAGCCCTAGAGAGAAGAATGTGGTTAGAGAGAAGAATGTGGTTAGCCCTAAGAGAGAAGAATGTGGTTAGCCCTAAGAGAGAAGAATGTGGTTAGCCCTAGAGAGAAGAATGTGGTTAGCCCTAAGAGAGAAGAATGTGGTTAGCCCTAAGAGAGAAGAATGGTTAGCCCTAGAGAGAAGAATGTGGTTAGCCCTAAGAGAGAAGAATGTGGTTAGCCCTAAGAGAGAAGAATGTGGTTAGCTCTAAGATAGAAGGATGTGGTTAGCCCTAACAGAGAAGAATGTGGTTAGCCCTAGAGAGAAGAATGTGGTTAGCCCTAAGAGAGAAGAATGTGGTTAGCCCTAAGAGAGAAGAATGTGGTTAGCCCTAGAGAGAAGAATGTGGTTAGCCCTAAGAGAGAAGAATGTGGTTAGCCCTAGAGAGAAGAATGTGGTTAGGCCTAAGAGAGAAGAATGTGGTTAGCCCTAAGAGTGAAGAATGTGGTTAACCCTAAGAGAGAAGAATGTGGTTAGCCCTAAAAGAGAATAATGTGGTTAGCCCTAGAGAGAAGAATGTGGTTAGCCCTAAGAGAGAAGAATGTGGTTAGCCCTAGAGAGAAGAATGTGGTAAGAGAGAAGAATGTGGTTAGCCCTAAGAGAGAAGAATGTGGTTAGCCCTAAGAGAGAAGAATGTGGTTAGCCCTAAGAGAGAAGAATGTGGTTAGCCCTAAGAGAGAAGAATGTGGTTAGCCCTAGAGAGAAGAATGTGGTTAGCCCTAAGAGAGAAGAATGTGGTTAGCCCTAAGAGAGAAGAATGTGGTTAGCCCTAAGAGAGAAGAATGTGGTTAGCCCTAAGAGAGAAGAATGTGGTTAAGAAAGAATGTGGTTAGCCCTAAGAGAGAAGAATGTGGTTAGCCCTAAGAGAGAAGAATGTGGTTAGCTCTAAGATAGAAGGATGTGGTTAGTCCTAAGAGAGAAGAATGTGGTTAGCCCTAGAGAGAAGAATGTGGTTAGTACTAAGAGAGAAGAATGTGGTTAGCCCTAAGAGAGAAGAATGTGGTTAGCCCTAAAAGAGAAGAATGTGGTTAGCCTAAGAGAGAAGAATGTGGTTGGCCCTAAGAGAGAAGAATGTGGTTAGCCCTAGAGAGAAGAATGTGGTTAGGCCTAAGAGAGAAGAATGTGGTTAGACCTAAGAGAGAAGAATGTGGTAAACACTAAGAGAGAAGAATGTGGTTAGCCCTAAGAGAGAAGAATGTGGTTAGCCCTAAGACAGAAGAATGTGGTTAGCCCTAGAGAGAAGAATGTGGTTAGCCCTAAGAGAGAAGAATGTGGTTAGCCCTAAGAGAGAAGAATGTGGTTAGCCCTAGAGAGAAGAATGTGGTTAGCCCTAAGAGAGAAGAATGTGGTTAACCCTAAGAGAGAAGAATGTGGTTAGCCCTAAGAGAGAAGAATGTGGTTAGCCCGAGAGAGAAGAATGTGGTTACCCCTAAGAGAGAAGAATGTGGTTAGCCCTAAGAGAGAAGAATGTGGTTAGCCCTAGAGAGAAGAATGTGGTTAGCCCTAAGAGAGAAGAATGTGGTTAGCCCTAGAGAGAAGAATGTGGTTAGCCCTAAGAGAGAAGAATGTGGTTAGCCCTAGAGAGAAGAATGTGGTTAGCCCTAGAGAGAAGAATGTGGTTAGCCCTAAGAGAGAAGAATGTGGTTAGCCCTAAGAGAGAAGAATGTCGTTAGCCCTAAGAGAGAAGAATGTGGTTAGCCCTAAGAGAGAAGAATGTGGTTAGCCCTAAGAGAGAAGAATGTGGTTAGCCCTAGAGAGAAGAATGTGGTTAGGCCTAAGAGAGAAGAATGTGGTTAGCCCTAAGAGAGAAGAATGTGGTTAGCCCTAAGAGAGAAGAATGTGGTTAGCCCTAAGAGAGAAGAATGTGGTTAGCCCTAAGAGTGAAGAATGTGGTTAGCCTTAGAGAGAAGAATGTGGTTAGCCCTAGAGAGAAGAATGTGGTTAAGAGAATGTGGTTAGCCCTAAGAGAGAAGAATGTGGTTAGCCCTAGAGAGAAGAATGTGGTTAGCCCTAAGAGAGAAGAATGTGGTTAGCCCTAAGAGAGAAGAATGTGGTTAGCCCTAGAGAGAAGAATGTGGTTAGCCCTAAGAGAGAAGAATGTGGTTAGAGAGAAGAATGTGGTTAGCCCTAAGAGAGAAGAATGTGGTTAGCCCTAAGAGAGAAGAATGTGGTTAGCCCTAAGAGAGAAGAATGTGGTTAGCCCTAAGAGAGAAGAATGTGGTTAGCCCTAAGAGAGAAGAATGTGGTTAGCCCTAAGAGAGAAGAATGTGGTTAGCCCAAAGAGAGAAGAACGTGGTTAGCCCTAGAGAGAAGAATGTGGTTAGCCCTAAGAGAGAAGAATGTGGTTAGCCCTAAGAGAGAAGAATGTGGTTAGCCCTAAGAGAGAAGAATGTGGTTAGCCCTAAGAGAGAAGAATGTGGTTAGCCCTAAGAGAGAAGAATGTGGTTAGCCCTAAGAGAGAAGAATGTGGTTAGCCCTAAGAGAGAAGAATGTGGTTAGCCCTAGAGAGAAGAATGTGGTTAGCCCTAAGAGAGAAGAATGTGGTTAGCCCTAAGAGAGAAGAATGTGGTTAGCCTAAGAGAGAAGAATGTGGTTAGCCCTAAGAGAGAAGAATGTGGTTAGCCCTAAGAGAGAAGAATGTGGTTAGCCCTAAGAGAGAAGAAAGAGAGAAGAATGTGGTTAGCCCTAAGAGAGAAGAATGTGGTTAGCCCTAAGAGAGAAGAATGTGGTTAGCCCTAAGAGAGAAGAATGTGGTTAGCCCTAAGAGAGAAGAATGTGGTTAGCCCTAAGAGAGAAGAATGTGGTTAGCCCTAAGAGAGAAGAATGTGGTTAGCCCTAAGAGAGAAGAATGTGGTTAGCCCTAAGAGAGAAGAATGTGGTTAGCCCTAAGAGAGAAGAATGTGGTTAGCCCTAAGAGAGAAGAATGTGGTTAGCCCTAAGAGAGAAGAATGTGGTTAGCCTAAGAGAGAAGAATGTGGTTAGCCCTAAGAGAGAAGAAGAATGTGGTTAGCCCTAGAGAGAAGAATGTGGTTAGCCCTAGAGAGAAGAATGTGGTTAGCCCTAAGAGAGAAGAATGTGGTTAGCCCTAGAGAGAAGAATGTGGTTAGCCCTAGAGAGAAGAATGTGGTTAGACCTAAGAGAGAAGAATGTGGTTAGCCCTAAGAGAGAAGAATGTGGTTAGCCCTACGAGAGAAGAATGTGGTTAGCTCTAAGAGAGAAGAATGTGGTTAGCCCTAAGAGAGAAGAATGTGGTTAGCCCTAAGAGAGAAGAATGTCGTTAGCTCTAAGAGAGAAGAATGTGGTTAGCCCTAAGAGAGAAGAATGTGGTTAGCCCTAGAGAGAAGAATGTGGTTAGCCCTAAGAGAGAAGAATGTGGTTAGCCCAAAGAGAGAAGAATGTGGTTAGCCCTAGAGAGAAGAATGTGGTTAGCCCTAAGAGAGAAGAATGTGGTTAGCCCTAAGAGAGAAGAATGTGGTTAGCCCTAGAGAGAAGAATGTGGTTAGCCCTAAGAGAGAAGAATGTGGTTAGCCCTAAGAGAGAAGAATGTGGTTAGCCCTAGAGAGAAGAATGTGGTTAGCCCTAAGAGAGAAGAATGTGGTTAGCCCTAAGAGAGAAGAATGTGGTTAGCCCTAAGAGAGAAGAATGTGGTTAGCCCTAAGAGAGAAGAATGTGGTTAGCCCTAAGAGAGAAGAATGTGGTTAGCCCTAAGAGAGAAGAATGTGGTTAGCCCTAGAGAGAAGAATGTGGTTAGCCCTAAGAGAGAAGAATGTGGTTAGCCCTAAGAGAGAAGAATGTGGTTAGCCCTAAGAGAGAAGAATGTGGTTAGCCCTAAGAGAGAAGAATGTGGTTAGCCCTAAGAGAGAAGAATGTGGTTAGCCCTAAGAGAGAAGAATGTGGTTAGCCCTAAGAGAGAAGAATGTGGTTAGCCCTAAGAGAGAAGAATGTGGTTAGCCCTAAGAGAGAAGAATGTGGTTAGCCCTAGAGAGAAGAATGTGGTTAGCCCTAAGAGAGAAGAATGTGGTTAGCCCTAGAGAGAAGAATGTGGTTAGCCCTAAGAGAGAAGAATGTGGTTAGCCCTAAGAGAGAAGAATGTGGTTAGCCCTAAGAGAGAAGAATGTGGTTAGCCCTAAGAGAGAAGAATGTGGTTAGCCCTAAGAGAGAAGAATGTGGTTAGCCCTAAGAGAGAAGAATGTGGTTAGCCCTAAGAGAGAAGAATGTGGTTAGCCCTAAGAGAGAAGAATGTGGTTAGCCCTAAGAGAGAAGAATGTGGTTAGCCCTAAGAGAGAAGAATGTGGTTAGCCCTAAGAGAGAAGAATGTGGTTAGCCCTAAGAGAGAAGAATGAGGTTAGCCCTAGAGAGAAGAATGTGGTTAGCCCTAAGAGAGAAGAATGTGGTTAGCCCTAAGAGAGAAGAAAGCCCTAAGAGAGAAGAATGTGGTTAGCCCTAAGAGAGAAGAATGTGGTTAGCCCTAGAGAGAAGAATGTGGTTAGCCTAAGAGAGAAGAATGTGGTTAGCCCTAAGAGAGAAGAATGTGGTTAGCCCTAAGAGAGAAGAATGTGGTTAGCCCTAGAGAAGAAGAAGAAGTGGTTAGCCCTAGAGAGAAGAATGTGGTTAGCCCTAAGAGAGAAGAATGTGGTTAGCCCTAAGAGAGAAGAATGTGGTTAGCCCTAGAGAGAAGAATGTGGTTAGCCCTAGAGAGAAGAATGTGGTTAGCCCTAGAGAGAAGAATGTGGTTAGCCCTAGAGAGAAGAATGTGGTTAGCCCTAAGAGAGAAGAATGTGGTTAGCCCTAGAGAGAAGAATGTGGTTAGCCCTAAGAGAGAAGAATGTGGTTAGCCCTAAGAGAGAAGAATGTGGTTAGCCCTAAGAGAGAAGAATGTGGTTAGCCCTAGAGAGAAGAATGTGGTTAGCCCTAAGAGAGAAGAATGTGGTTAGCCCTAGAGAGAAGAATGTGGTTAGCCCTAAGAGAGAAGAATGTGGTTAGCCCTAAGAGAGAAGAATGTGGTTAGCCCTAAGAGAGAAGAATGTGGTTAGCCCTAGAGAGAAGAATGTGGTTAGGCCTAAGAGAGAAGAATGTGGTTAGACCGAAGAGAGAAGAATGTGGTTAACCCTAAGAGAAAAGAATGTGGTTAGCCCTAAGAGAGAAGAATGTGGTTAGCCCTAGAGAGAAGAATGTGGTTAGCCCTAAGAGAGAAGAATGTGGTTAGCCCTAGAGAGAAGAATGTGGTTAGCCCTAAGAGAGAAGAATGTGGTTAGCCCTAAGAAGAAGAATGTGGTTAGCCCTAAGAGAGAAGAATGTGGTTAGCCCTAAGAGAGAAGAATGTGGTTAGCCCTAGAGAGAAGAATGTGGTTAGCCCTAAGAGAGAAGAATGTGGTTAGCCCTAGAGAGAAGAATGTGGTTAGCCCTAAGAGAGAAGAATGTGGTTAGCCCTAGAGAGAAGAATGTGGTTAGCCCTAGAGAGAAGAATGTGGTTAGCCCTAAGAGAGAAGAATGTGGTTAGCCCTAGAGAGAAGAATGTGGTTAGCCCTAAGAGAGAAGAATGTGGTTAGCCCTAAGAGAGAAGAATGTGGTTAGCCCTAAAAGAGAAGAATGTGGTTAGCCTAAGAGAGAAGAATGTGGTTAGCCCTAAGAGAGAAGAATGTGGTTAGCCCTAAGAGAGAAGAATGTGGTTAGCCCTAAGAGAGAAGAATGTGGTTAGCCCTAAGAGAGAAGAATGTGGTTAGCCCTAGAGAGAAGAATGTGGTTAGCCCTAGAGAGAAGAATGTGGTTAGCCCTAGAGAGAAGAATGTGGTTAGCCCTAAGAGAGAAGAATGTGGTTAGCCCTAAGAGAGAAGAATGTGGTTAGCCCTAGAGAGAAGAATGTGGTTAGCCCTAAGAGAGAAGAATGTGGTTAGCCCTAAGAGAGAAGAATGTGGTTAGCCCTAGAGAGAAAAATGTGGTTAGCCCTAAGAGAGAAGAATGTGGTTAGCCCTAGAGAGAAGAATGTGGATAGAACTAGAGAGAAGAATGTGGTTAGCCTAAGAGAGAAGAATGTGGTTAGCCCTAGAGAGAAGAATGTGGTTAGCCCTAGAGAGAAGAATGTGGTTAGCCCTAGAGAGAAGAATGTGGTTAGCCCTAGAGAGAAGAATGTGGTTACCCCTAAGAGAGAAGAATGTGGTTAGCCCTAGAGAGAAGAATGTGGTTAGCCCTAAGAGAGAAGAATGTGGTTAGCCCTAAGAGAGAAGAATGTGGTTAGCCCTAAGAGAGAAGAATGTGGTTAGCCCTAAGAGAGAAG
The DNA here is from genome assembly GCF_018296145.1 of Oncorhynchus tshawytscha. Classification (NCBI taxonomy): domain Eukaryota; kingdom Metazoa; phylum Chordata; class Actinopteri; order Salmoniformes; family Salmonidae; genus Oncorhynchus; species Oncorhynchus tshawytscha. The sequence continues at coordinate 7,739,169 of NC_056449.1, read as the reverse complement.
AATGTGGTTAGCCCTAAGAGAGAAGAATGTGGTTAGCCCTAAGAGAGAAGAATGTGGTTAGCCCTAAGAGAGAAGAATGTGGTTAGCCCTAAGAGAGAAGAATGTGGTTAGCCCTAAGAGAGAAGAATGTGGTTAGCCCTAAGAGAGAAGAATGTGGTTAGCCCTAAGAGAGAAGAATGTGGTTAGCCCTAAGAGAGAAGAATGTGGTTAGCCCTAAGAGAGAAGAATGTGGTTAGCCCTAAGAGAGAAGAATGTGGTTAGCCCTAAGAGAGAAGAATGTGGTTAGCCCTAAGAGAGAAGAATGTGGTTAGCCCTAAGAGAGAAGAATGTGGTTAGCCCTAGAGAGAAGAATGTGGTTAGCCCTAGAGAGAAGAATGTGGTTAGAGAGAGAAGAATGTGGTTAGCCCTAAGAGAGAAGAATGTGGTTAGCCCTAAGAGAGAAGAATGTGGTTAGCCCTAAGAGAGAAGAATGTGGTTAGCCCTAAGAGAGAAGAATGTGGTTAGCCCTAAGAGAGAAGAATGTGGTTAGCCCTAAGAGAGAAGAATGTGGTTAGCCCTAAGAGAGAAGAATGTGGTTAGCCCTAAGAGAGAAGAATGTGGTTAGCCCTAAGAGAGAAGAATGTGGTTAGCCCTAGAGAGAAGAATGTGGTTAGCCCTAGAGAGAAGAATGTGGTTAGCCCTAGAGAGAAGAAGAGAAGAAGAATGTGGTTAGCCCTAAAGAGAAGAATGTGGAATGTGGTTAGCCCTAAGAGAGAAGAATGTGGTTAGCCCTAAGAGAGAAGAATGTGGTTAGCCCTAAGAGAGAAGAATGTGGTTAGCCCTAAGAGAGAAGAATGTGGTTAGCCCTAAGAGAGAAGAATGTGGTTAGCCCTAAGAGAGAAGAATGTGGTTAGCCCTAAGAGAGAAGAATGTGGTTAGCCCTAAGAGAGAAGAATGTGGTTAGCCCTAAGAGAAGAATGTGGTTAGCCCTAGCCCTAGAGAGAAGAATGTGGTTAGCCCTAAGAGAGAAGAATGTGGTTAGCCCTAAGAGAAGAAGTTAGCCCTAAGAGAGAAGAATGTGGTTAGCCCTAAGAGAGAAGAAGTTAGCCCTAAGAGAAGAATGTGGTTAGCTCTAAGAGAGAAGAATGTGGTTAGCCCTAGGGAGAAGAATGTGGTTAGACCTAAGAGAGAAGAATGTGGTTAGCCCTAAGAGAGAAGAATGTGGTTGCCCTAAGAGAGAAGAATGTGGTTAGCCCTAAGAGAGAAGAATGTGGTTAGCCCTAGAGAGAAGAATGTGGTTAGCCCTAAGAGAGAAGAATGTGGTTAGCCCTAAGAGAGAAGAATGTGGTTAGCCCTAGAGAGAAGAATGTGGTTAGCCCTAAGAGAGAAGAATGTGGTTAGCCCTAGAGAGAAGAATGTGGTTAGCCCTAGAGAGAAGAATGTGGTTAGCCCTAAGAGAGAAGAATGTGGTTAGCCCTAAGAGAGAAGAATGTGGTTAGCTCTAAGATAGAAGGATGTGGTTAGCCCTAAGAGAGAAGAATGTGGTTAGCCCTAAGAGAGAAGAATGTGGTTAGCCCTAAGAGAGAAGAATGTGGTTAGCCCTAAGAGAGAAGAATGTGGTTAGCCCTAGAGAGAAGAATGTGGTTAGCCCTAGAGAGAAGAATGTGGTTAGTTAGAGAGAAGAATGTGGTTAGCCCTAGAGAGAAGAATGTGGTTAGCCCTAGAGAGAAGAATGTGGTTAGCCCTAAGAGAGAAGAGCCCTAAGAGAGAAGAATGTGGTTAGCCCTAAGAGAGAAGAATGTGGTTAGAGAAGAATGTGGTTAGCCCTAAGAGAGAAGAATGTGGTTAGCCCTAAGAGAGAAGAATGTGGTTAGCCCTAAGAGAGAAGAATGTGGTTAGCCCTAAGAGAGAAGAATGTGGTTAGCCCTAAGAGAGAAGAATGTGGTTAGCCCTAAGAGAGAAGAATGTGGTTAGCCCTAAGAGAGAAGAATGTGGTTAGCCCTAAGAGAGAAGAATGTGGTTAGCCCTAAGAGAGAAGAATGTGGTTAGCCCTAAGAGAGAAGAATGTGGTTAGCCCTAAGAGAGAAGAATGTGGTTAGCCCTAAGAGAGAAGAATGTGGTTAGCCCTAAGAGAGAAGAATGTGGTTAGCCCTAAGAGAGAAGAATGTGGTTAGCCCTAGAGAGAAGAATGTGGTTAGCCCTAGAGAGAAGAATGTGGTTAGCCCTAGAGAGAAGAATGTGGCCCTAAGAGAAGAATGTGGTTAGAGAAGAAGTTAGCCCTAAGAGAGAAGAATGTGGTTAGCCCTAAGAGAGAAGAATGTGGTTAGCCCTAAGAGAGAAGAATGTGGTTAGCCCTAAGAGAGAAGAATGTGGTTAGCCCTAGAGAGAAGAATGTGGTTAGCCCTAAGAGAGAAGAATGTGGTTAGCCTAAGAGAGAAGAATGTGGTTAGCCCTAAGAGAGAAGAATGTGGTTAGCCCTAAGAGAGAAGAATGTGGTTAGCCCTAAGAGAGAAGAATGTGGTTAGCCCTAAGAGAGAAGAATGTGGTTAGCCCTAAGAGAAGAATGTGGTTAGCCCTAAGAGAGAAGAATGTGGTTAGCCCTAAGAGAGAAGAATGTGGTTAGCCCTAAGAGAGAAGAATGTGGTTAGCCCTAGAGAGAAGAATGTGGTTAGCCCTAAGAGAGAAGAATGTGGTTAGCCCTAAGAGAGAAGAATGTGGTTAGCCCTAGAGAGAAGAATGTGGTTAAGAGAGAAGAATGTGGTTAGCCCTAGAGAGAAGAATGTGGTTAGCCCTAAGAGAGAAGAATGTGGTTAGCCCTAAGAGAGAAGAATGTGGTTAGCCCTAAGAGAGAAGAATGTGGTTAGCCCTAAGAGAGAAGAATGTGGTTAGCCCTAAGAGAGAAGAATGTGGTTAGCCCTAAGAGAGAAGAATGTGGTTAGCCCTAAGAGAGAAGAATGTGGTTAGCCCTAAGAGAGAAGAATGTGGTTAGCCCTAGAGAGAAGAATGTGGTTAGCCTAAGAGAGAAGAATGTGGTTAGCCCTAAGAGAGAAGAATGTGGTTAGCCCTAAGAGAGAAGAATGTGGTTAGCCCTAAGAGAGAAGAATGTGGTTAGCCCTAGAGAGAAGAATGTGGTTAGCCCTAAGAGAGAAGAATGTGGTTAGCCCTAAGAGAGAAGAATGTGGTTAGCCCTAAGAGAGAAGAATGTGGTTAGCCCTAAGAGAGAAGAATGTGGTTAGCCCTAGAGAGAGAAGAATGTGGTTAGCCCTAAGAGAGAAGAATGTGGTTAGCCCTAAGAGAGAAGAATGTGGTTAGCCTAAGAGAGAAGAAGAGAAGAATGTGGTTAGCCCTAAGAGAGAAGAATGTGGTTAGCCTAAGAGAGAAGAATGTGGTTAGCCCTAAGAGAGAAGAATGTGGTTAGCCCTAAGAGAGAAGAATGTGGTTAGCCCTAGAGAGAAGAATGTGGTTAGCCCTAGAGAGAAGAATGTGGTTAGCCCTAAGAGAGAAGAATGTGGTTAGCCCTAAGAGAGAAGAATGTGGTTAGCCCTAAGAGAGAAGAATGTGGTTAGCCCTAAGAGAGAAGAATGTGGTTAGCCCTAAGAGAGAAGAATGTGGTTAGCCCTAAGAGAGAAGAATGTGGTTAGCCCTAAGAGAGAAGAATGTGGTTAGCCCTAAGAGAGAAGAATGTGGTTAGCCCTAAGAGAGAAGAATGTGGTTAGCCCTAAGAGAGAAGAATGTGGTTAGCCCTAAGAGAGAAGAATGTGGTTAGCCCTAAGAGAAGAATGTGGTTAGCCCTAGAGAGAAGAATGTGGTTAGCCCTAAGAGAGAAGAATGTGGTTAGCCCTAAGAGAAGAGAAGAATGTGGTTAGCCCTAGAGAGAAGAATGTGGTTAGCCCTAGAGAGAAGAAGAGAAGAATGTGGTTAGCCCTAAGAGAGAAGAATGTGGTTAGCCCTAAGAGAGAAGAATGTGGTTAGCCCTAAGAGAGAAGAATGTGGTTAGCCCTAAGAGAGAAGAATGTGGTTAGCCCTAAGAGAGAAGAATGTGGTTAGCCCTAAGAGAGAAGAATGTGGTTAGCCCTAAGTGTGAAGAATGTGGTTAGCCTTAGAGAGAAGAATGTGGTTAGCCCTAGAGAGAAGAATGTGGTTAGCCCTAAGAGAGAAGAATGTGGTTAGGCCTAAGAGAGAAGAATGTGGTTAGCCCTAAGAGAGAAGAATGTGGTTAGCCCTAGAGAGAAGAATGTGGTTAGCTCTAAGAGAGAAGAATGTGGTTAGCCCTAGAGAGAAGAATGTGGTTAGACCTAAGAGAGAAGAATGTGGTTAGCCCTAAGAGAGAAGAATGTGGTTAGCCCTAAGAGAGAAGAATGTGGTTAGCCCTAAGAGAGAAGAATGTGGTTAGCCCTAGAGAGAAGAATGTGGTTAGCCTAAGAGAGAAGAATGTGGTTAGCCCTAAGAGAGAAGAATGTGGTTAGCCCTAAGAGAGAAGAATGTGGTTAGCCCTAAGAGAGAAGAATGTGGTTAGCCCTAAGAGAGAAGAATGTGGTTAGCCCTAAGAGAGAAGAATGTGGTTAGCCCTAAGAGAGAAGAATGTGGTTAGCCCTAAGAGAGAAGAATGTGGTTAGCCCTAGAGAGAAGAATGTGGTTAGACCTAGAGAGAAGAATGTGGTTAGCCTAAGAGTGAAGAATGTGGTTAGCCCTAGAGACGAATGTGGTTAGCCCAAGAGAGAAGAATGTGGTTAGCCCTAGAGAGAAGAATGTGGTTAGCCCTAAGAGAGAAGAATGTGGTTAGCCCTAGAGAGAAGAATGTGGTTAGCCCTAAGAGAGAAGAGAGAAGAATGTGGTTAGCCCTAAGAGAAGAATGTGGTTAATAGAGAGAAGAATGTGGTTAGCCCTAAGAGAGAAGAATGTGGTTAGCCCTAAGAGAGAAGAATGTGGTTAGCCCTAAGAGAGAAGAATGTGGTTAGCCCTAAGAGAGAAGAATGTGGTTAGCCCTAAGAAGAAGAATGTGGTTAGCCCTAGAGAGAAGAATGTGGTTAGCCCTAGAGAGAAGAATGTGGTTAGCCCTAGAGAGAAGAATGTGGTTAGCCCTAGAGAGAAGAATGTGGTTAGCCCTAGAAGAATGTGGTTAGCCCTAAGAGAGAAGAATGTGGTTAGCCCTAAGAGAGAAGAATGTGGTTAGCCCTAAGAGAGAAGAATGTGGTTAGCCCTAAGAGAGAAGAAAGAGAGAAGAATGTGGTTAGCCCTAAGAGAGAAGAATGTGGTTAGCCCTAGAGAGAAGAATGTGGTTAGCCCTAGAGAGAAGAATGTGGTTAGACCTAGAGAGAAGAATGTGGTTAGCCTAAGAGTGAAGAATGTGGTTAGCCCTAGAGACGAATGTGGTTAGCCCAAGAGAGAAGAATGTGGTTAGCCCTAGAGAGAAGAATGTGGTTAGCACTACGAGAGAAGAATGTGGTTAGCTCTAAGAGAGAAGAATGTGGTTAGCCCTAAGAGAGAAGAATGTGGTTAGCCCTAAGAGAGAAGAATGTCGTTAGCTCTAAGAGAGAAGAATGTGGTTAGCCCTAAGAGAGAAGAATGTGGTTAGCCCTAGAGAGAAGAATGCGGTTAGCCCTAAGAGAGAAGAATGTGGTTAGCCCTAAGAGAGAAGAATGTGGTTAGCCCTAGAGAGAAGAATGTGGTTAGCCCTAAGAGAGAAGAATGTGGTTAGAGAGAAGAAGCCCTAAGAGAGAAGAATGTGGTTAGCCCTAAGAGAGAAGAATGTGGTTAGCCCTAAGAGAGAAGAATGTGGTTAGCCCTAGAGAGAAGAATGTGGTTAGCCCTAAGAGAGAAGAATGTGGTTAGCCCTAGAGAGAAGAATGTGGTTAGCCCTAGAGAGAAGAATGTGGTTAGCCCTAAGAGAAGAAGAATGTGGTTAGCCCTAAGAGAGAAGAATGTGGTTAGCCCTAGAGAGAAGAATGTGGTTAGCCCTAAGAGAGAAGAATGTGGTTAGCCCTAAGAATGAAGAATGTGGTTAGCCCTAAGAGAGAAGAATGTGGTTAGCCCTAGAGAGAAGAATGTGGTTAGCCCTAAGAGAGAAGAATGTGGTTAGGCCTAAGAGAGAAGAATGTGGTTAGCCCTAAGAGAGAAGAATGTGGTTAGCCCTAAGAGAGAAGAATGTGGTTAGCCCTAAGAGAGAAGAATGTGGTTAGCCCTAAGAGAGAAGAATGTGGTTAGCCCTAAGACAGAAGAATGTGGTTAGCCCTAGAGAGAAGAATGTGGTTACCCCTAAGAGAGAAGAATGTGGTTAGCCCTAAGAGTGAAGAATGTGGTTAGCCCTTAAGAGAAGAATGTGGTTAGCCCTAGAGAGAATAATGTGGTTAGCCCTAGATAGAAGAATGTGGTTAGCCCTAAGAGAGAAGAAGTGAGAGAAGAATGTGGTTAGCCCTAGAGAGAAGAATGTGGATAGAATTAGAGAGAAGAATGTGGTTAGCCCTAGAGAGAAGAATGTGGTTAGCCCTAAGAGAGAAGAATGTGGTTAGCCCTAAGAGAGAAGAATGTGGTTAGCCCTAAGAGAGAAGAATGTGGTTAGCCCTAAGAGAGAAGAATGTGGTTAGCCCTAAGAGAGAAGAATGTGGTTAGCCCTAAGAGAGAAGAATGTGGTTAGCCCTAGAGAGAAGAATGTGGTTAGCCCTAGAGAGAAGAATGTGGTTAGCCCTAAGAGAGAAGAATGTGGTTAGCCCTAAGAGAGAAGAATGTGGTTAGCCCTAAGAGAGAAGAATGTGGTTAGCCCTAAGAGAGAAGAATGTGGTTAGCCCTAAGAGAGAAGAATGTGGTTAGCCCTAGAAGAATGTGGTTAGCCCTAAGAGAGAAGAATGTGGTTAGCCCTAAGAGAGAAGAATGTGGTTAGCCCTAGAGAGAAGAATGTGGTTAGCCCTAAGAGAGAAGAATGTGGTTAGCCCTAAGAGAGAAGAATGTGGTTAGCCCTAAGAGAGAAGAATGTGGTTAGCCCTAAGAGAGAAGAATGTGGTTAGCCCTAAGAGAGAAGAATGTGGTTAGCCCTAGAGAGAAGAATGTGGTTAGCCCTAGAGAGAAGAATGTGGTTAGCCCTAAGAGAGAAGAATGTGGTTAGCCCTAAGAGAGAAGAATGTGGTTAGCCCTAGAGAGAAGAATGTGGTTAGCCCTAGAGAGAAGAATGTGGTTAGACCTAAGAGAGAAGAATGTGGTTAGCCCTAAGAGAGAAGAATGTGGTTAGCCCTAAGAGAGAAGAATGTGGTTAGCCCTAGAGAGAAGAATGTGGTTAGCCCTAGAGAGAAGAATGTGGTTAGTCCTAAGAGAGAAGAATGTGGTTAGCCCTAAGAGAGAAGAATGTGGTTAGCCCTAAGAGAGAAGAATGTGGTTAGCCCTAAGAGAGAAGAATGTGGTTAGCCCTAAGAGAGAAGGATGTGGTTAGCCCTAACAGAGAAGAATGTGGTTAGCCCTAGAGAGAAGAATGTGGTTAGCCCTAAGAGAGAAGAATGTGGTTAGCCCTAGAGAGAAGAATGTGGTTAGCCCTAAGAGAGAAGGATGTGGCTACCCCTAAGAGAGAAGAATGTGGTTAGCCCTAAGAGAGAAGAATGTGGTTAGCCCTAAGAGAGAAGAATGTGGTTAGCCCTAAGAGAGAAGAATGTGGTTAGCCCTAAGAGAGAAGAATGTGGTTAGCCCTAAGAGAGAAGAATGTGGTTAGCCCTAAGAGAGAAGAATGTGGTTAGCCCTAAGAGAGAAGAATGTGGTTAGCCCTAGAGAGAAGAATGTGGTTAGCCCTAGAGAGAAGAATGTGGTTAGCCTAAGAGAGAAGAATGTGGTTAGCCCTAAGAGAGAAGAATGTGGTTAGCCCTAAGAGAGAAGAATGTGGTTAGCCCTAAGAGAGAAGAATGTGGTTAGCCCTAAGAGAGAAGAATGTGGTTAGCCCTAAGAGAGAAGAATGTGGTTAGCCCTAAGAGAGAAGAATGTGGTTAGCCCTAAGAGAGAAGAATGTGGTTAGCCCTAAGAGAGAAAGAGAGAAGAATGTGGTTAGCCCTAAGAGAGAAGAATGTGGTTAGCCCTAAGAGAGAAGAATGAGGTTAGCCCTAGAGAGAAGAATGTGGTTAGCCATAAGAGAGAAGAATGTGGTTAGCCCTAGAGAGTAGAATGTGGTTAGCTCTAAGATAGAAGGATGTGGTTAGACCTAAGAGAGAAGAATGTGGTTAGCCCTAGAGAGAAGAATGTGGTTAGCCCTAAGAGAGAAGAATGTGGTTAGCCCTAAGAGAGAAGAATGTGGTTAGCCCTAAGAGAGAAGAATGTGGTTAGCCCTAGAGAGAAGAATGTGGTTAGGCCTAAGAGAGAAGAATGTGGTTAGACCTAAGAGAGAAGAATGTGGTTAGCCCTAAGAGAGAAGAATGTGGTTAGCCCTAAGAGAGAAGAATGTGGTTAGCCTAAGAGAGAAGAATGTGGTTAGCCCTAGAGAGAAAAATGTGGTTAGCCCTAGAGAGAAGAATGTGGTTAGCCCTAAGAGAGAAGAATGTGGTTAGCCCTAAGAGAGAAGAATGTGGTTAGCCCTAGAGAGAAGAATGTGCTTAGCCCTAGAGAGAAGAATGTGGTTAGCCCTAAGAGAGAAGAATGTGGTTAGCCCTAAGAGAGAAGAATGTGGTTAGCCCTAAGAGAGAAGAATGTGGTTAGCCCTAAGAGAGAAGAATGTGGTTAGCCCTAAGAGAGAAGAATGTGGTTAGCCCTAAGAGAGAAGAATGTGGTTAGCCCTAAGAGAGAAGAGAAGAATGTGGTTAGCCCTAAGAGAGAAGAATGTGGTTAGCCCTAGAGAGAAGAATGTGGTTAGCCCTAAGAGAGAAGAATGTGGTTAGCCTAAGAGAGAAGAATGTGGTTAGCCCTAAGAGAGAAGAATGTGGTTAGCCCTAGAGAGAAGAATGTGGTTAGCCCTAAGAGAGAAGAATGTGGTTAGCCCTAGAGAGAGAAGAATGTGGTTAGCCCTAAGAGAGAAGAATGTGGTTAGCCCTAAGAGAGAAGAATGTGGTTAGCCCTAAGAGAGAAGAATGTGGTTAGCCCTAAGAGAGAAGAATGTGGTTAGCCCTAAGAGAGAAGAATGTGGTTAGCCCTAAGAGAGAAGAATGTGGTTAGCCCTAAGAGAGAAGAATGTGGTTAGCCCTAAGAGAGAAGAATGTGGTTAGCCCTAAGAGAGAAGAATGTGGTTAGCCCTAAGAGAGAAGAATGTGGTTAGCCCTAAGAGAGAAGAATGTGGTTAGCCCTAAGAGAGAAGAATGTGGTTAGCCCTAGCCCTAAGAGAGAAGAATGTGGTTAGAGAGAAGAATGTGGTTAGCCCTAGAGAGAAGAATGTGGTTAGCCCTAAGAGAGAAGAATGTGGTTAGCCCTAAGAGAGAAGAATGTGGTTAGCCCTAAGAGAGAAGAATGTGGTTAGCCCTAGAGAGAAGAATGTGGTTAGCCCTAAGAGAGAAGAATGTGGTTAGCCCTAAGAGAGAAGAATGTGGTTAGCCCTAAGAGAGAAGAATGTGGTTAGCCCTAAGAGAGAAGAATGTGGTTAGCCCTAAGAGAGAAGAATGTGGTTAGCCCTAAGAGAGAAGAATGTGGTTAGCCCTAAGAGAGAAGAATGTGGTTAGCCCTAAGAGAGAAGAATGTGGTTAGCCCTAAGAGAGAAGAATGTGGTTAGCCCTAGAGAGAAGAGAAGAATGTGGTTAGCCCTAAGAGAGAAGAATGTGGTTAGCCCTAAGAGAGAAGAATGTGGTTAGCCCTAAGAGAGAAGAATGTGGTTAGCCCTAGAGAGAAGAATGTGGTTAGCCCTAGAGAGAAGAATGTGGTTAGCCCTAAGAGAGAAGAATGTGGTTAGCCCTAAGAGAGAAGAATGTGGTTAGCTCTAAGATAGAAGGATGTGGTTAGCCCTAAGAGAGAAGAATGTGGTTAGCCCTAAGAGAGAAGAATGTGGTTAGCCCTAAGAGAGAAGAATGTGGTTAGCCCTAAGAGAGAAGAATGTGGTTAGCCCTAGAGAGAAGAATGTGGTTAGCCCTAAGAGAGAAGAATGTGGTTAGCCCTAAGAGAGAAGAATGTGGTTAGCCCTAGAGAGAAGAATGTGGTTAGCCCTAAGAGAGAAGAATGTGGTTAGCCCTAAGAGAGAAGAATGTGGTTAGCCCTAAGAGAGAAGAATGTGGTTAGCTCTAAGATAGAAGGATGTGGTTAGCCCTAAGAGAGAAGAATGTGGTTAGCCCTAAGAGAGAAGAATGTGGTTAGCCCTAAGAGAGAAGAATGTGGTTAGCCCTAGAGAGAAGAATGTGGTTAGACCTAAGAGAGAAGAATGTGGTTAGCCTAAGAGAGAAGAATGTGGTTAGAGAGAAGAATGTGGTTAGCCCTAGAGAGAAGAATGTGGTTAGCCCTAGAGAGAAGAATGTGGTTAGCCCTAAGAGAGAAGAATGTGGTTAGCCCTAAGAGAGAAGAATGTGGTTAGCCCTAAGAGAGAAGAATGTGGTTAGCCCTAAGAGAGAAGAATGTGGTTAGCCCTAAGAGAGAAGAATGTGGTTAGCCCTAGAGAGAAGAATGTGGTTAGCCCTAAGAGAGAAGAAGAGAGAAGAATGTGGTTAGCCCTAAGAGAGAAGAATGTGGTTAGCCCTAAGAGAGAAGAATGTGGTTAGCCCTAAGAGAGAAGAATGTGGTTAGCCCTAAGAGAGAAGAATGTGGTTAGCCCTAAGAGAGAAGAATGTGGTTAGCCCTAAGAGAGAAGAATGTGGTTAGCCCTAAGAGAGAAGAATGTGGTTAGCCCTAGAGAGAAGAATGTGGTTAGCCCTAAGAGAGAAGAATGTGGTTAGCCCTAAGAGAGAAGAATGTGGTTAGCCCTAGAGAGAAGAATGTGGTTAGTCCTAAGAGAGAAGAATGTGGTTAGCCCTAAGAGAGAAGAATGTGGTTAGCCCTAAAAGAGAAGAATGTGGTTAGCCTAAGAGAGAAGAATGTGGTTAGCCCTAGAGAGAAGAATGTGGTTAGGCCTAAGAGAGAAGAATGTGGTTAGCCCTAAGAGAGAAGAATGTGGTTAGCCCTAAAGAGAAGAATGTGGTTAGCCATAAGAGAGAAGAATGTGGTTAGCCCTAAGAGAGAAGAATGTGGTTAGCCCTAAGAGAGAAGAATGTGGTTAGCCCTAAGAGAGAAGAATGTGGTTAGCCCTAGAGAGAGAAGAATGTGGTTAGCCCTAAGAGAGAGAAGAATGTGGTTAAGAGAGAAGAATGTGGTTAGCCCTAAGAAGAGAGAAGAATGTGGTTAGCCCTAAGAGAGAAGAATGTGGTTAGAAGAAGAATGTGGTTAGCCCTAAGAGAGAAGAATGTGGTTAGCCCTAAGAGAGAAGAATGTGGTTAGCCCTAGAGAGAAGAATGTGGTTAGCCCTAGAGAGAAGAATGTGGTTAGGCCTAAGAGAGAAGAATGTAGTTAGACCTAAGAGAGAAGAATGTGGTTAGCCCAAGAGAGAAGAATGTGGTTAGCACTAAGAGAGAAGAATGTGGTTAGCCCTAAGAGAGAAGAATGTGGTTAGCCCTAAGAGAGAAGAATGTGGTTAGCCCTAAGAGAGAAGAATGTGGTTAGCCCTAAGAGAGAAGAATGTGGTTAGCCCTAAGAGAGAAGAATGTGGTTAGTCCTAAGAGAGAAGAATGTGGTTAGCCCTAAGAGAGAAGAATGTGGTTAGCCCTAAAAGAGAAGAATGTGGTTAGCCTAAGAGAGAAGAATGTGGTTAGCCCTAAGAGAAGAATGTGGTTAGCCCTAGAGAGAAGAATGTGGTTAGCCCTAGAGAGAAGAATGTGGTTAGCCCTAGAGAGAAGAATGTGGTTAGCCCTAAGAGAGAAGAATGTGGTTAGCCCTAAGAGAGAAGAATGTGGTTAGCCCTAAGAGAGAAGAATGTGGTTAGCCCTAGAGAGAAGAATGTGGTTAGCCCTAAGAGAGAAGAATGTGGTTAGCCCTAAGAGAGAAGAATGTGGTTAGCCCTAAGAGAGAAGAATGTGGTTAGCCCTAAGAGAGAAGAATGTGGTTAGCCCTAAGAGAGAAGAATGTGGTTAGCCCTAAGAGAGAAGAATGTGGTTAGCCCTAAGAGAGAAGAATGTGGTTAGCCCTAAGAGAGAAGAATGTGGTTAGCCCTAAGAGAGAAGAATGTGGTTAGCCCTAAGAGAGAAGAATGTGGTTAGCCCTAAGAGAGAAGAATGTGGTTAGCCCTAAGAGAGAAGAATGTGGTTAGCCCTAAGAGAGAAGAATGTGGTTAGCCCTAAGAGAGAAGAATGTGGTTAGCCCTAAGAGAGAAGAATGTGGTTAGCCCTAGAGAGAAGAATGTGGTTAGCCCTAGAGAGAGAGAAGAATGTGGTTAGCCCTAAGAGAGAAGAATGTGGTTAGCCCTAAGAAGAAGAATGTGGTTAGCCCTAAGAGAGAAGAATGTGGTTAGCCCTAGAGAGAAGAATGTGGTTAGCCCTAGAGAGAAGAATGTGGTTAGCCCTAAGAGAGAAGAATGTGGTTAGCCCTAAGAGAGAAGAATGTGGTTAGCCCTAGAGAGAAGAATGTGGTTAGCCCTAAGAGAGAAGAATGTGGTTAGCCCTAAGAGAGAAGAATGTGGTTAGCCCTAAGAGAGAAGAATGTGGTTAGCCCTAAGAGAGAAGAATGTGGTTAGCCCTAAGAGAGAAGAATGTGGTTAGAAGAATGTGGTTAGCCCTAAGAGAGAAGAATGTGGTTAGCCCTAGAGAGAAGAATGTGGTTAGCCCTAAGAGAGAAGAATGTGGTTAGCCCTAAGAGAGAAGAATGTGGTTAAGAGAGAAGAATGTGGTTAGCCTAAGAGAGAAGAATGTGGTTAGCCCTAAGAGAGAAGAATGTGGTTAGCCCTAGAGAGAAGAATGTGGTTAGCCCTAGAGAGAAGAATGTGGTTAGCCCTAAGAGAGAAGAATGTGGTTAGCCCTAAGAGAGAAGAAGTTAGCCCTAGAGAGAAGAATGTGGTTAGCCCTAAGAGAGAAGAATGTGGTTAGCCCTAAGAGAGAAGAATGTGGTTAGCCCTAAGAGAGAAGAATGTGGTTAGCCCTAAGAGAGAAGAATGTGGTTAGCCCTAAGAGAGAAGAATGTGGTTAGCCCTAAGAGAGAAGAATGTGGTTAGCCCTAAGAGAGAAGAATGTGGTTAGCCCTAAGAGAGAAGAATGTGGTTAGCCCTAAGAGAGAAGAATGTGGTTAGCCCTAAGAGAGAAGAATGTGGTTAGCCCTAGAGAGAAGAATGTGGTTAGCCCTAAGAGAGAAGAATGTGGTTAGCCCTAGAGAGAAGAATGTGGTTAGCCCTAAGAGAGAAGAATGTGGTTAGCCTAAGAGAGAAGAATGTGGTTAGCCCTAAGAGAGAAGAATGTGGTTAGCCCTAAGAGAAGAAGCCCTAAGAAGAGAGAATGTGGTTAGCCCTAAGAGAGAAGAATGTGGTTAGCCTAAGAGAGAAGAATGTGGTTAGCCCTAAGAGAGAAGAAGAGAAGAATGTGGTTAGCCCTAGAGAGAAGAATGTGGTTAGCCCTAAGAGAGAAGAATGTGGTTAGCCCTAAGAGAGAAGAATGTGGTTAGCCCTAAGAGAGAAGAATGTGGTTAGCCCTAAGAGAGAAGAATGTGGTTAGCCCTAGAGAGAAGAATGTGGTTAGCCCTAGAGAGAAGAATGTGGTTAGCCCTAAGAGAGAAGAATGTGGTTAGCCCTAAGAGAGAAGAATGTGGTTAGCCCTAGAGAGAAGAATGTGGTTAGCCCTAAGAGAGAAGAATGTGGTTAGCCCTAAGAGAGAAGAATGTGGTTAGCCCTAAGAGAGAAGAATGTGGTTAGCCCTAAGAGAGAAGAATGTGGTTAGCCCTAGAGAGAGAAGAATGTGGTTAGCCCTAAGAGAGAAGAATGTGGTTAGCCCTAAGAGAGAAGAATGTGGTTAGCCCTAAGAGAAGAATGTGGAAGAAGAATGTGGTTAGCCCTAAGAGAGAAGAATGTGGTTAGCCCTAAGAGAGAAGAATGTGGTTAGCCCTAAGAGAGAATAATGTGGTTAGCCCTAAGAGAGAAGAATGTGGTTAGCCCTAAGAGAGAGGAATGTGGTTAGCCCTAAGAGAGAAGAATGTGGTTAGCCCTAAGAGAGAAGAATGTGGTTAGCCCTAGAGAGAAGAATGTGGTTAGGCCTAAGAGAGAAGAATGTGGTTAGCCCTAAGAGAGAAGAATGTGGTTAGCCCTAAGAGAGAAGAATGTGGTTAGCCCTAAGAGAGAAGAATGTGGTTAGCCCTAAGAGAGAAGAATGTGGTTAGCCCTAAGAGAGAAGAATGTGGTTAGCCCTAGAGAGAAGAATGTGGTTAGCCCTAGAGAGAAGAATGTGGTTAGCCCTAAGAGAGAAGAATGTGGTTAGCCCTAGAGAGAAGAATGTGGTTAGGCCTAAGAGAGAAGAATGTGGTTAGACCTAAGAGAGAAGAATGTGGTTAGCCCTAAGAGAGAAGAATGTGGTTAGCCCTAAGAGAGAAGAATGTGGTTAGCCCTAAGACAGAAGAATGTGGTTAGCCCTAGAGAGAAGAATGTGGTTAGCCCTAAGAGAGAAGAATGTGGTTAGCCCTAAGAGAGAAGAATGTGGTTAGCCCTAGAGAGAAGAAGAGAGAAGAATGTGGTTAGCCCTAAGAGAGAAGAATGTGGTTAGCCCTAAGAGAGAAGAATGTGGTTAGCCCTAAGAGAGAAGAATGTGGTTAGCCCTAAGAGAGAAGAATGTGGTTAGCCCTAAGAGAGAAGAATGTGGCCTAAGAGAGAAGAATGTGGTTAGCCCTAGAGAGAAGAAGAATGTGGTTAGCCCTAAGAGAGAAGAATGTGGTTAGCCCTAAGAGAGAAGAATGTGGTTAGCCCTAAGAGAGAAGAATGTGGTTAGCCCTAGAGAGAAGAATGTGGTTAGCCCTAAGAGAGAAGAATGTGGTTAGAAGAGAAGAATGGTTAGCCCTAAAGAGAAGAATGTGGTTAGCCCTAAGAGAGAATGTGGTTAGCCCTAGAGAGAAGAATGTGGTTAGACCTAAGAGAGAAGAATGTGGTTAGCCCTAAGAGAGAAGAATGTGGTTAGCCCTAGAGAGAAGAATGTGGTTAGCCCTACGAGAGAAGAATGTGGTTAGCTCTAAGAGAGAAGAATGTGGTTAGCCCTAAGAGAGAAGAATGTGGTTAGCCCTAAGAGAGAAGAATGTGGTTAGCCCTAAGAGAGAAGAATGTGGTTAGCCCTAAGAGAGAAGAATGTGGTTAGCCCTAGAGAGAAGAATGTGGTTAGCCCTAAGAGAGAAGAATGTGGTTAGCCCTAAGAGAGAAGAATGTGGTTAGCCCTAGAGAGAAGAATGTGGTTAGCCCTAAGAGAGAAGAATGTGGTTAGGCCTAAGAGAGAAGAATGTGGTTAGCCCTAAGAGAGAAGAATGTGGTTAGCCCTAGAGAGAAGAATGTGGTTAGCCCTAAGAGAGAAGAATGTGGTTAGCCCTAGAGAGAAGAATGTGGTTAGCCCTAGAGAGAAGAATGTGGTTAGACCTAGAGAGAAGAATGTGGTTAGCCTAAGAGTGAAGAATGTGGTTAGCCCTAGAGAGACGAATGTGGTTAGCCCTAAGAGAGAAGAATGTGGTTAGCTCTAAGAGAGAAGAATGTGGTTAGCCCTAAGAGAGAAGAAATGGTTAGCCCTAGAGAGAAGAAGAATGTGGTTAGCCCTAAGAGAGAAGAATGTGGTTAAGAAGAATGTGGTTAGCCCTAAGAGAGAAGAATGTGGTTGCCCTAAGAGAGAAGAATGTGGTTAGCCCTAAGAGAGAAGAATGTGGTTAGCCCTAGAGAGAAGAATGTGGTTAGCCCTAAGAGAGAAGAATGTGGTTAGCCCTAAGAGTGAATAATGTGGTTAGCCCTAAAGAGAAAAATGTGGTTAGCCCTAGAGAGAAGAATGTGGTTAGCCCTAGAGAGAAGAATGTGGTTAGCCCTAAGAGAGAAGAATGTGGTTAGCCCTAGAGAGAAGAATGTGGTTAGCCCTAAGAGAGAAGAATGTGGTTAGCCCTAAGAGAGAAGAATGTGGTTAGCCCTAAGAGAGAAGAATGTGGTTAGCCCTAAGAGAGAAGAATGTGGTTAGCCCTAGAGAGAAGAATGTGGTTAGGCCTAAGAGAGAAGAATGTGGTTAGCCTAAGAGAGAAGAATGTGGTTAGCCCTAAGAGAGAAGAATGCGGTTAGCCCTAAGAGAGAAGAATGTGGTTAGCCCAAAGAGAGAAGAATGTGGTTAGCCCTAGAGAGAAGAATGTGGTTAGTCCTAAGAGAGAAGAATGTGGTTAGCCCTAAGAGAGAAGAATGTGGTTAGCCCTAGAGTGAAGAATGTGATTAGCAATAGAGAGAAGAATGTGGTTAGCTCTAAGAGAGAAGAATGTGGTTAGCCCTAGAGAGAAGAATGTGGTTAGACCTAAGAGAGAAGAATGTGGTTAGCCCTAGGAGAGAAGAATGTGGTTAGCCCTAAGAGAGAAGAATGTGGTTAGCCCTAAGAGAGAAGAATGTGGTTAGCCCTAGAGAGAAGAATGTGGTTAGCCCTAAGAGAGAAGAATGTGGTTAGCCCTAAGAGAGAAGAATGTGGTTAGCCCTAGAGAGAAGAATGTGGTTAGCCCTAAGAGAGAAGAATGTGGTTAGCCCTAAAAGAGAAGAATGTGGTTAGCCCTAAGAGAGAAGAATGTGGTTAGCCCTAAGAGAGAAGAATG
This sequence comes from Oncorhynchus tshawytscha, assembly GCF_018296145.1. Taxonomy (NCBI): domain Eukaryota; kingdom Metazoa; phylum Chordata; class Actinopteri; order Salmoniformes; family Salmonidae; genus Oncorhynchus; species Oncorhynchus tshawytscha. Next base: position 7,722,504 of record NC_056449.1, on the reverse strand, counting down.
TGGTTAGCCCTAAGAGAGAAGAATGTGGTTAGCCCTAAGAGAGAAGAATGTGGTTAGCCCTAAGAGAGAAGAATGTGGTTAGCCCTAGAGAGAAGAATGTGGTTAGCCCTAAGAGAGAAGAATGTGGTTAGCCCTAAGAGAGAAGAATGTGGTTAGCCCTAAAAGAGAAGAATGTGGTTAGCCTAAGAGAGAAGAATGTGGTTAGCCCTAAGAGAGAAGAATGTGGTTAGCCCTAGAGAGAAGAATGTGGTTAGGCCTAAGAGAGAAGAATGTGGTTAGCCCTAAGAGAGAAGAATGTGGTTAGCCCTAAGAGAAGAATGTGGTTAGCCCTAAGAGAGAAGAATGTGGTTAGCCCTAGAGAGAAGAATGTGGTTAGCCCTAAGAGAGAAGAATGTGGTTAGCCCTAAGAGAGAAGAATGTGGTTAGCCCTAGAGAGAAGAATGTGGTTAGCCCTAGAGAGAAGAATGTGGTTAGCCTAAGAGAAGAAGAGAGAAGAATGTGGTTAGCCCTAAGAGAGAAGAATGTGGTTAGCCCTAAGAGAGAAGAATGTGGTTAGCCCTAAGAGAGAAGAATGTGGTTAGCCCTAAGAGAGAAGAATGTGGTTAGCCCTAAGAGAGAAGAATGTGGAAGAATGTGGTTAGCCCTAAGAGAGAAGAATGTGGTTAGCCCTAAGAGAGAAGAATGTGGTTAGCCCTAGAGAGAAGAATGTGGTTAGCCCTAGAGAGAAGAATGTGGTTAGAGAGAAGAATGTGGTTAGCCCTAAGAGAGAAGAATGTGGTTAGCCCTAGAGAGAAGAATGTGGTTAGCCCTAAGAGAGAAGAATGTGGTTAGCCCTAAGAGAGAAGAATGTGGTTAGCCCTAAGAGAGAAGAATGTGGTTAGCCCTAAGAGAGAAGAATGTGGTTAGCCCTTAGAGAGAAGAATGTGGTTAGCCCTAAGAGAGAAGAATGTGGTTAGCCCTAAGAGAGAAGAATGTGGTTAGCCCTAGAGAGAAGAATGTGGTTAGCCCTAGAGAGAAGAATGTGGTTAGCCCTAAGAGAGAAGAATGTGGTTAGCCCTAAGAGAGAAGAATGTGGTTAGCCCTAAGAGAGAAGAATGTGGTTAGCCCTAAGAGAGAAGAATGTGGTTAGCCCTAGAGAGAAGAATGTGGTTAGCCCTAGAGAGAAGAATGTGGTTAGCCCTAAGAGAGAAGAATGTGGTTAGCCCTAGAGAGAAGAATGTGGTTAGACCTAGAGAAGAGGTTAGCCTAGAGAGAAGAATGTGGTTAGCCCTAAGAGAGAAGAATGTGGTTAGCCCTAAGAGAGAAGAATGTGGTTAGCCCTAGAGAGAAGAATGTGGTTAGCCCTAGAGAGAAGAATGTGGTTAGCCCTAGAGAGAAGAATGTGGTTAGCCCTAAGAGAGAAGAATGTGGTTAGCCCTAAGAGAGAAGAATGTGGTTAGCCTAAGAGAAGAATGTGGTTAGAGAAGAATGTGGTTAGCCCTAGAGAGAAGAATGTGGTTAGCCCTAGAGAGAAGAATGTGGTTAGCCCTAAGAGAGAAGAATGTGGTTAGCCCTAAGAGAGAAGAATGTGGTTAGCCCTAAGAGAGAAGAATGTGGTTAGCCCTAAGAGAGAAGAATGTGGTTAGCCCTAGAGAGAAGAATGTGGTTAGCCCTAAGAGAGAAGAATGTGGTTAGCCCTAGAGAGAAGAATGTGGTTAGCCCTAGAGAGAAGAATGTGGTTAGCCCTAGAGAGAAGAATGTGGTTAGCCCTAGAGAGAAGAATGTGGTTAGCCCTAAGAGAGAAGAATGTGGTTAGCCCTAAGAGAGAAGAATGTGGTTAGCCCTAAGAGAGAAGAATGTGGTTAGCCCTAAGAGAGAAGAATGTGGTTAGCCCTAGAGAGAAGAATGTGGCCCTAAGAGAGAAGAATGTGGTTAGCCCTAGAGAGAAGAATGTGGTTAGCCCTAAGAGAGAAGAATGTGGTTAGCTCTAAGATAGAAGGATGTGGTTAGCCCTAAGAGAGAAGAATGTGGTTAGCCCGAGAGAGAAGAATGTGGTTAGGCCTAAGAGAGAAGAATGTGGTTAGCCCTAAGAGAGAAGAATGTGGTTAGCCCTAAGAGAGAAGAATGTGGTTAGCCCTAGAGAGAAGAATGTGGTTAGGCCTAAGAGAGAAGAATGTGGTTAGCCCTAAGAGAGAAGAATGTGGTTAGCCCTAAGAGAGAAGAATGTGGTTAGCCCTAAGAGAGAAGAATGTGGTTAGCCCTAAGAGAGAAGAATGTGGTTAGCCCTAGAGAGAAGAATGTGGTTAGCCTAAGAGTGAAGAATGTGGTTAGCCCTAAGAGAGAAGAATGTGGTTAGCCCTAAGAGAGAAGAATGTGGTTAGCCCTAGAGTGAAGAATGTGATTAGCAATAGAGAGAAGAATGTGGTTAGCTCTAAGAGAGAAGAATGTGGTTAGCCCTAGGGAGAAGAATGTGGTTAGACCTAAGAGAGAAGAATGTGGTTAGCACTAGGAGAGAAGAATGTGGTTGCCCTAAGAGAGAAGAATGTGGTTAGCCCTAAGAGAGAAGAATGTGGTTAGCCCTAGAGAGAAGAATGTGGTTAGCCCTAAGAGAGAAGAATGTGGTTAGCCCTAAGAGTGAATAATGTGGTTAGCTCTAAAGAGAAAAATGTGGTTAGCCCTAGAGAGAAGGATGTGGTTAGCCCTAAGAGAGAAGAATGTGGTTAGCCCTAGAGAGAAGAATGTGGTTAGCCCTAAGAGAGAAGAATGTGGTTAGCCCTAAGAGAGAAGAAGAATGTGGTTAGCCCTAGAGAGAAGAATGTGGTTAGCCCTAGAGAGAAGAATGTGGTTAGCCCTAAGAGAGAAGAATGTGGTTAGCCCTAGAGAGAAGAATGTGGTTAGGCCTAAGAGAGAAGAATGTGGCTAGACCGAAGAGAGAAGAATGTGGTTAGCCCTAAGAGAGAAGAATGTGGTTAGCCCTAAGAGAGAAGAATGTGGTTAGCCCTAAGAGAGAAGAATGTGGTTAGCCCTAAGAGAGAAGAATGTGGTTAGCCCTAAGAGAGAAGAATGTGGTTAGCCCTAGAGAGAAGAATGTGGTTAGCTCTAAGAGAGAAGAATGTGGTTAGCCCTAGAGAGAAGAATGTGGTTAGACCTAAGAGAGAAGAATGTGGTTAGCCCTAGAGAGAAGAATGTGGTTAGACCTAAGAGAGAAGAATGTGGTTAGCCCTAAGAGAGAAGAATGTGGTTAGCCCTAAGAGAGAAGAATGTGGTTAGCCCTAAGAGAGAAGAGTGGTTAGCCCTAGAGAGAAGAATGTGGTTAGCCCTAGAGAGAAGAATGTGGTTAGCCCTAGAGAGAAGAATGTGGTTAGCCCTAAGAGAGAAGAATGTGGTTAGCCCTAAGAGAGAAGAATGTGGTTAGCCCTAAGAGAGAAGAATGTGGTTAGCCCTAAGAGAGAAGAATGTGGTTAGCCCTAGAGAGAAGAATGTGGTTAGCCCTAAGAGAGAAGAATGTGGTTAGCCCTAAGAGAGAAGAATGTGGTTAGCCCTAAGAGAGAAGAATGTGGTTAGCCCTAAGAGAGAAGAATGTGGTTAGCCCTAAGAGAGAAGAATGTGGTTAGCCCTAAGAGAGAAGAATGTGGTTAGCCCTAAGAGAGAAGAATGTGGTTAGCCCTAAGAGAGAAGAATGTGGTTAGCCCTAAGAGAGAAGAATGTGGTTAGCCCTAAGAGAGAAGAATGTGGTTAGCCCTAGAGAGAAGAATGTGGTTAGCCCTAAGAGAGAAGAATGTGGTTAGCCCAAAGAGAGAAGAATGTGGTTAGCCCTAGAGAGAAGAATGTGGTTAGCCCTAGAGAGAAGAATGTGGTTAGGCCTAAGAGAGAAGAATGTAGTTAGCCCTAAGAGAGAAGAATGTGGTTAGCCCTAAGAGAGAAGAATGTGGTTAGCCCTAAGAGAGAAGAATGTGGTTAGCCCTAAGAGAGAAGAATGTGGTTAGCCCTAAGAGAGAAGAATGTGGTTAGCCCTAAGAGAGAAGAATGTGGTTAGCCCTAAGAGAAGAATGTGGTTAGCCCTAAGAGAGAAGAATGTGGTTAGCCCTAAGAGAGAAGAATGTGGTTAGCCCTAAGAGAGAAGAATGTGGTTAGCCCTAAGAGAGAAGAATGTGGTTAGCCCTAAGAGAGAAGAATGTGGTTAGCCCTAAGAGAGAAGAATGTGGTTAGCCCTAAGAGAGAAGAATGTGGTTAGCCCTAGAGAGAAGAATGTGGTTAGCCCTAGAGAGAAGAATGTGGTTAAGAGTGTGGTTAGCCCTAAGAGAGAAGAATGTGGTTAGCCCTAAGAGAGAAGAATGTGGTTAGCCCTAAGAGAAGAATGTGGTTAGCCCTAAGAGAGAAGAATGTGGTTAGCCCTAGAGAGAAGAATGTGGTTAGCCCTAAGAGAGAAGAATGTGGTTAGCCCTAAGAGAGAAGAATGTGGTTAGCCCTAAGAGAGAAGAATGTGGTTAGCCCTAAGAGAGAAGAATGTGGTTAGCCCTAAGAGAGAAGAATGTGGTTAGCCCTAAGAGAGAAGAATGTGGTTAGCCCTAAGAGAGAAGAATGTGGTTAGCCCTAAGAGAGAAGAATGTGGTTAGCCTAAGAGAGAAGAATGTGGTTAGCCCTAAGAGAGAAGAATGTGGTTAGCCCTAAGAGAGAAGAATGTGGTTAGCCCTAGAGAGAAGAATGTGGTTAGCCCTAAGAGAGAAGAATGTGGTTAGCCCTAAGAGAGAAGAATGTGGTTAGCCCTAGAGAGAAGAATGTGGTTAGCCCTAAGAGAGAAGAATGTGGTTAGCCCTAAGAGAGAAGAATGTGGTTAGCCCTAAGAGAGAAGAATGTGGTTAGCCCTAGAGAAGAGAAGAATGTGGTTAGCCCTAGAGAGAAGAATGTGGTTAGCCCTAAGAGAGAAGAATGTGGTTAGCCCTAAGAGAGAAGAATGTGGTTAGCCCTAAGAGAGAAGAATGTGGTTAGCCCTAAGAGAGAAGAATGTGGTTAGCCCTAAGAGAGAAGAATGTGGTTAGCCCTAAGAGAGAAGAATGTGGTTAGCCCTAAGAGAGAAGAATGTGGTTAGCCCTAAGAGAGAAGAATGTGGTTAGCCCTAAGAGAGAAGAATGTGGTTAGCCCTAAGAGAGAAGAATGTGGTTAGCCCTAAGAGAGAAGAATGTGGTTAGCCCTAAGAGAGAAGAATGTGGTTAGCCCTAAGAGAGAAGAATGTGGTTAGCCCTAAGAGAGAAGAATGTGGTTAGCCCTAAGAAGAAATGTGGTTAGCCCTAAGAGAGAAGAATGTGGTTAGCCCTAGAGAGAAGAATGTGGTTAGCCCTAAGAGAGAAGAATGTGGTTAGCCCTAAGAGAGAAGAATGTGGTTAGCCCTAAGAGAGAAGAATGTGGTTAGCCCTAAGAGAGAAGAATGTGTTTAGCCCTAAGAGAGAAGAATGTGGTTAGCCCTAGAGAGAATAATGTGGTTAGCCCTAAGAGAGAAGAATGTGGTTAGGCCTAAGAGAGAAGAATGTGGTTAGCCCTAAGAGAGAAGAATGTGGTTAGGCCTAAGAGAGAAGAATGTGGTTAGCCCTAAGAGAGAAGAATGTGGTTAGCCCTAAGAGAGAAGAATGTGGTTAGCCCTAAGAGAGAAGAATGTGGTTAGCCCTAAGAGAGAAGAATGTGGTTAGCCCTAAGAGAGAAGAATGTGGTTAGCCCTAGAGAGAAGAATGTGGTTAGCCCTAGAGAGAAGAATGTGGTTAGCCCTAGAGAGAAGAATGTGGTTAGCCCTAAGAGAGAAGAATGTGGTTAGCCCTAGAGAGAAGAATGTGGATAGACCTAGAGAGAAGAATGTGGTTAGCCCTAAGAGAGAAGAATGTGGTTAGCCCTAAGAGAGAAGAATGTGGTTAGCCCTAAGAGAGAAGAATGTGGTTAGCCCTAAGAGAAGAATGTGGTTAGCCCTAAGAGAGAAGAATGTGGTTAGCCCTAAGAGAGAAGAATGTGGTTAGCCCTAAGAGAGAAGAATGTGGTTAGCCCTAAGAGAGAAGAATGTGGTTAGCCCTAAGAGAGAAGAATGTGGTTAGCCCTAAGAGAGAAGAATGTGGTTAGCCCTAGAGAGAAGAATGTGGTTAGCCCTAGAGAGAAGAATGTGGTTAGCCCTAAGAGAGAAGAATGTGGTTAGCCCTAAGAGAGAAGAATGTGGTTAGCCTAAGAGAGAAGAATGTGGTTAGAGAAGAATGTGGTTAGCCCTAAGAGAGAAGAATGTGGTTAAGAGAGAAGAATGTGGTTAGCCCTAAGAGAGAAGAATGTGGTTAGCCCTAAGAGAGAAGAATGTGGTTAGCCCTAGAGAGAAGAATGTGGTTAGCCCTAAGAGAGAAGAATGTGGTTAGCCCTAAGAGAGAAGAATGTGGTTAGCCTAGAGAGAGAATGAGAAGAATGTGGTTAGCCCTAGAGAGAGAATGTGGTTAGCCCTAAGAGAGAAGAATGTGGTTAGCCCTAAGAGAGAAGAATGTGGTTAGCCCTAAGAGAGAAGAATGTGGTTAGCCCTAAGAGAGAAGAATGTGGTTAGCCCTAAGAGAGAAGAATGTGGTTAGCCCTAAGAGAGAAGAATGTGGTTAGCCCTAAGAGAGAAGAATGTGGTTAGCCCTAAGAGAGAAGAATGTGGTTAGCCCTAGAGAGAAGAATGTGGTTAGCCCTAGAGAGAAGAATGTGGTTAGCCCTAGAGAGAAGAATGTGGTTAGCCCTAAGAGAGAAGAATGTGGTTAGCCCTAAGAGAGAAGAATGTGGTTAGCCCTAGAGAGAAGAATGTGGTTAGCCCTAAGAGAGAAGAATGTGGTTAGCCCTAGAGAGAAGAAGAATGTGGTTAGCCCTAAGAGAGAAGAATGTGGTTAGCCCTAAGAGAGAAGAATGTGGTTAGCCCTAAGAGAGAAGAATGTGGTTAGCCCTAAGAGAGAAGAATGTGGTTAGCCCTAAGAGAAGAATGTGGTTAGCCCTAGAGAGAAGAATGTGGTTAGCCCTAAGAGAGAAGAATGTGGTTAGCCCTAAGAGAGAAGAATGTGGTTAGCCCTAAGAGAGAAGAATGTGGTTAGCCCTAAGAGAGAAGAATGTGGTTAGCCCTAAGAGAGAAGAATGTGGTTAGCTCTAAGATAGAAGAATGTGGTTAGCCCTAAGAGAGAAGAATGTGGTTAGCCCTAAGAGAGAAGAATGTGGTTAGCCCTAAGAGAGAAGAATGTGGTTAGCCCTAAGAGAGAAGAATGTGGTTAGCCCTAGAGAGAAGAATGTGGTTAGCCCTAAGAGAGAAGAATGTGGTTAGCCCTAAGAGAGAAGAATGTGGTTAGCCCTAGAGAGAAGAATGTGGTTAGCCCTAAGAGAGAAGAATGTGGTTAGCCCTAAGAGAGAAGAATGTGGTTAGCCCTAAGAGAGAAGAATGTGGTTAGCCCTAAGAGAGAAGAATGTGGTTAGCCCTAGAGAGAAGAATGTGGTTAGCCCTAAGAGAGAAGAATGTGGTTAGCCCTAAGAGAGAAGAATGTGGTTAGCCCTAGAGAGAAGAATGTGGTTAGCCCTAAGAGAGAAGAATGTGGTTAGCCCTAAAGAGAAGAATGTGGTTAGCCCTAAGAGAGAAGAATGTGGTTAGCCCTAAGAGAGAAGAATGTGGTTAGCCCTAAGAGAGAAGAATGTGGTTAGCCCTAGAGAGAAGAATGTGGTTAGCCCTAAGAGAGAAGAATGTGGTTAGCCCTAAGAGAGAAGAATGTGGTTAGCCCTAAGAGAGAAGAATGTGGTTAGCCCTAAGAGAGAAGAATGTGGTTAGCCCTAAGAGAGAAGAATGTGGTTAGCCCTAAAGAAGAATGTGGTTAGCCCTAGAGAGAAGAATGTGGTTACCCCTAAGAGAGAAGAATGTGGTTAGCCCTAAGAGTGAAGAATGTGGTTAGCCCTAAGAGAGAAGAATGTGGTTAGCCCTAGAGAGAAGAATGTGGTTAGCCCTAGAGAGAAGAATGTGGTTAGCCCTAAGAGAGAAGAATGTGGTTAGCCCTAGAGAGAAGAATGTGGTTAGCCCTAGAGAGAAGAATGTGGTTAGCCCTAAGAGAGAAGAATGTGGTTAGCCCTAAGAGAGAAGAATGTGGTTAGCCCTAGAGAGAAGAATGTGGTTAGGCCTAAGAGAGAAGAATGTGGTTAGACCTAAGAGAGAAGAATGTGGTAAACCCTAAGAGAGAAGAATGTGGTTAGCCCTAAGAGAGAAGAATGTGGTTAGCCCTAAGAGAGAAGAATGCCCTAGAGAGAAGAATGTGGTTAGCCCTAGAGAGAAGAATGTGGTTAGCCCTAAGAGAGAAGAATGTGGTTAGCCCTAGAGAGAAGAATGTGGTTAGCCCTAGAGAGAAGAATGTGGTTAGCCCTAAGAGAGAAGAATGTGGTTAGCCCTAAGAGAGAAGAATGTGGTTAGCCCTAGAGAAGAAATGTGGTTAGCCCTAAGAGAGAAGAATGTGGTTAGCCCTAGAGAGAAGAATGTGGTTAGCCCTAAGAGAGAAGAATGTGGTTAGCCCTAGAGAGAAGAATGTGGTTAGCCCTAAGAGAGAAGAATGTGGTTAGCCCTAAGAGAGAAGAATGTGGTTAGCCCTAAGAGAGAAGAATGTGGTTAGCCCTAGAGAGAAGAATGTGGTTAGCCCTAGAGAGAAGAATGTGGTTAGCCCTAAGAGAGAAGAATGTGGTTAGCCCTAAGAGAGAAGAATGTGGTTAGCCCTAAGAGAGAAGAATGTGGTTAGCCCTAAGAGAGAAGAATGTGGTTAGCCCTAGAGAGAAGAATGTGGTTAGTCCTAAGAGAGAAGAATGTGGTTAGCCCTAAGAGAGAAGAATGTGGTTAGCCCTAAAAGAGAAGAATGTGGTTAGCCTAAGAGAGAAGAATGTGGTTAGCCCTAAGAGAGAAGAATGTGGTTAGCCCTAAGAGAGAAGAATGTGGTTAGCCCTAAGAGAGAAGAATGTGGTTAGCCCTAAGAGAGAAGAATGTGGTTAGCCCTAAGAGAGAAGAATGTGGTTAGCCCTAAGAGAGAAGAATGTGGTTAGCCCTAGAGAGAAGAATGTGGTTAGCCCTAGAGAGAAGAATGTGGTTAGCCCTAAGAGAGAAGAATGGTTAGAGAGAAGAATGTGGTTAGCCCTAAGAGAGAAGAATGTGGTTAGCCCTAGAGAGAAGAATGTGGTTAGCCCTAAGAGAGAAGAATGTGGTTAGCCCTAGAGAGAAGAATGTGGTTAGCCCTAGAGAGAAGAATGTGGTTAGCCCTAAGAGAGAAGAATGTGGTTAGCCCTAGAGAGAAGAATGTGGTTAGCCCTAAGAGAGAAGAATGTGGTTAGCCCTAAGAGAGAAGAATGTGGTTAGCCCTAAGAGAGAAGAATGTGGTTAGGCCTAAGAGAGAAGAATGTGGTTAGACCGAAGAGAGAAGAATGTGGTTAGCCCTAAGAGAAAAGAATGTGGTTAGCCCTAAGAGTGAAGAATGTGGTTAGCCCTAAGAGAGAAGAATGTGTTTAGCCCTAAGAGAGAAGAATGTGGTTAGCCCTAGAGAGAATAATGTGGTTAGCCCTAAGAGAGAAGAATGTGGTTAGGCCTAAGAGAGAAGAATGTGGTTAGCCCTAAGAGAGAAGAATGTGGTTAGGCCTAAGAGAGAAGAATGTGGTTAGCCCTAAGAGAGAAGAATGTGGTTAGCCCTAAGAGAGAAGAATGTGGTTAGCCCTAAGAGAGAAGAATGTGGTTAGCCCTAAGAGAGAAGAATGTGGTTAGCCCTAAGAGAGAAGAATGTGGTTAGCCCTAAGAGAGAAGAATGTGGTTAGCCCTAAGAGAGAAGAATGTGGTTAAGAGAAGAATGTGGTTAGCCCTAAGAGAGAAGAATGTGGTTAGCCCTAGAGAGAAGAATGTGGTTAGCCCTAAGAGAGAAGAAGAGAAGAATGTGGTTAGCCCTAAGAGAGAAGAATGTGGTTAGCCCTAAGAGAGAAGAATGTGGTTAGCCCTAAGAGAGAAGAATGTGGTTAGCCCTAAGAGAGAAGAATGTGGTTAGCCCTAAGAGAGAAGAATGTGGTTAGCCCTAGAGAGAAGAATGTGGTTAGCCCTAAGAGAGAAGAATGTGGTTAGCCCTAGAGAGAAGAATGTGGTTAGCCCTAAGAGAGAAGAAGAGAGAAGAATGTGGTTAGCCCTAAGAGAGAAGAATGTGGTTAGCCCTAAGAGAGAAGAATGTGGTTAGCCCTAAGAGAGAAGAATGTGGTTAGCCCTAAGAGAGAAGAATGTGGTTAGCCCTAGAGAGAAGAATGTGGTTAGCCCTAGAGAGAAGAATGTGGTTAGCCCTAAGAGAGAAGAATGTGGTTAGCCCTAAGAGAGAAGAATGTTTAGCCCTAGAGAGAAGAATGTGGTTAGCCCTAAGAGAGAAGAATGGTTAGCCCTAAGAGAGAAGAATGTGGTTAGCCTAAGAGAGAAGAATGTGGTTAGCCCTAGAGAGAAGAATGTGGTTAGCCCTAAGAGAGAAGAATGTGGTTAGCCCTAAGAGAGAAGAATGTGGTTAGCCCTAAGAGAGAAGAATGTGGTTAGCCCTAAGAGAGAAGAATGTGGTTAGCCCTAAGAGAGAAGAATGTGGTTAGCCCTAAGAGAGAAGAATGTGGTTAGCCCTAAGAGAAGAATGTGGTTAGCCCTAAGAGAGAAGAATGTGGTTAGCCCTAAGAGAGAAGAATGTGGTTAGCCCTAAGAGAGAAGAATGTGGTTAGCCCTAGAGAGAAGAATGTGGTTAGCCCTAGAGAGAAGAATGTGGTTAGCCCTAAGAGAGAAGAATGTGGTTAGCCCTAAGAGAGAAGAATGTGGTTAGCCCTAAGAGAGAAGAATGTGGTTAGCCCTAAGAGAGAAGAATGTGGTTAGCCCTAAGAGAGAAGAATGTGGTTAGCCCTAAGAGAAGAATGTGGTTAGCCCTAGAGAGAAGAATGTGGTTAGCCCTAAGAGAGAAGAATGTGGTTAGCCCTAAGAGAGAAGAATGTGGTTAGCCCTAAGAGAGAAGAATGTGGTTAGCCCTAAGAGAGAAGAATGTGGTTAGCCCTAAGAGAGAAGAATGTGGTTAGCCTAGAGAGAGAAGAAGAATGTGGTTAGCCTAAGAGAGAAGAATGTGGTTAGCCCTAGAGAGAAGAATATGGTTAACCCTAGAGAGAAGAATGTGTTTAGCCCTAAGAGAGAAGAATGTGGTTAGCTCTAAGATAGAAGGATGTGGTTAGCCCTAAGAGAGAAGAATGTGGTTAGCCCTAGAGAGAAGAATGTGGTTATGCCTAAGAGAGAAGAATGTGGCTAGACCGAAGAGAGAAGAATGTGGTTAACCCTAAGAGAGAAGAATGTGGTTAGCCCTCGAGAGAAGAATGTGGTTAGGCCTAAGAGAGAAGAATGTGGTTAGCCCTAAGAGAGAAGAAGAGAGAAGAATGTGGTTAGCCCTAAGAGAGAAGAATGTGGTTAGCCCTAAGAGAGAAGAATGTGGTTAGCCCTAAGAGAGAAGAATGTGGTTAGCCCTAAGAGAGAAGAATGTGGTTAGCCCTAAGAGAGAAGAATGTGGTTAGCTCTAAGATAGAAGGATGTGGTTAGACCTAAGAGAGAAGAATGTGGTTAGCCCTAAGAGAGAAGAATGTGGTTAGCCCTAAGAGAGAAGAATGTGGTTAGCCCTAAGAGAGAAGAATGTGGTTAGCCCTAAGAGAGAAGAATGTGGTTAGCCCTAAGAGAGAAGAATGTGGTTAGCCCTAAGAGAGAAGAATGTGGTTAGCCCTAGAGAGAAGAATGTGGTTAGCCCTAAGAGAGAAGAATGTGGTTAGCCCTAGAGAGAAGAATGTGGTTAGCCCTAAGAGAGAAGAATGTGGTTAGCCCTAGAGAGAAGAATGTGGTTAGCCCTAGAGAGAAGAATGTGGTTAGCCCTAAGAGAGAAGAATGTGGTTAGCCCTAAGAGAGAAGAATATGGTTAGCCCTAGAGAGAAGAATGTGGTTAGTCCTAAGAGAGAAGAATGTGGTTAGCCCTAAGAGAGAAGAATGTGGTTAGCCCTAAGAGAGAAGAATGTGGTTAGCCCTAAGAGAGAAGAATGTGGTTAGCCCTAAGAGAGAAGAATGTGGTTAGCCCTAAGAGAGAAGAAGAATGTGGTTAGCCCTAAGAGAGAAGAATGTGGTTAGCCCTAAGAGAGAAGAATGTGGTTAGCCCTAGAGAGAAGAATGTGGTTAGCCCTAGAGAGAAGAATGTGGTTAGCCCTAAGAGAGAAGAATGTGGTTAGCCCTAAGAGAGAAGAATGTGGTTAGCCCTAGAGAGAAGAAGTTAGCCCTAAGAGAGAAGAATGTGGTTAGCCCTAAGAGAGAAGAATGTGGTTAGCCCTAAGAGAGAAGAATGTGGTTAGCCCTAAGAGAAGAATGTGGTTAGCCCTAGAGAGAAGAATGTGGTTAGCCCTAAGAGAGAAGAATGTGGTTAGCCCTAAGAGAGAAGAATGTGGTTAGCCCTAGAGAGAAGAATGTGGTTAGCCCTAAGAGAGAAGAATGTGGTTAAGAGAGAAGAATGTGGTTAGCCCTAGAGAGAAGAATGTGGTTAGCCCTAAGAGAGAAGAATGTGGTTAGCCCTAGAGAGAAGAATGTGGTTAAGAGAGAAGAATGTGGTTAGCCCTAAGAGAGAAGAATGTGGTTAGCCCTAAGAGAGAAGAATGTGGTTAGCCCTAAGAGAGAAGAATGTGGTTAGCCCTAAGAGAGAAGAATGTGGTTAGCCCTAGAGAGAAGAATGTGGTTAGCCCTAAGAGAGAAGAATGTGGTTAGCCCTAAGAGAGAAGAATGTGGTTAGCCCTAAGAGAATGTGGTTAGAGGAGAAGAATGTGGTTAGCCCTAAGAGAGAAGAATGTGGTTAGCCCTAGAGAGAAGAATGTGGTTAGCCCTAGAGAGAAGAATGTGGTTAGCCCTAGAGAGAAGAATGTGGTTAGCCCTAGAGAGAAGAATGTGGTTAGCCCTAGAGAGAAGAATGTGGTTAGCCCTAGAGAGAAGAATGTGGTTAGCCCTAAGAGAGAAGAATGTGGTTAGCCCTAAGAGAGAAGAATGTGGTTAGCCCTAAGAGAGAAGAATGTGGTTAGCCCTAAGAGAGAAGAATGTGGTTAGCCCTAAGAGAGAAGAATGTGGTTAGCTCTAAGAGAGAAGAATGTGGTTAGCCCTAAGAGAGAAGAATGTGGTTAGCCCTAGAGAGAAGAATGTGGTTAGCCCTAGAGAGAAGAATGCGGTTAGCCCTAAGAGAAAAGAATGTGGTTAGACCGAAGAGAGAAGAATGGGTCTCGATAAGGGACGTGTTGATAGCTGATGCCGTGTGTGCGTGTGCGTGTGTGTGTGTGTGTGCGAGCGAGCTCGCGCAGCGGTGCTTGGTGTCTCTGGTAGCCGTCCGTCATCGCTGTGTTCCCCAGGTTTGCAGTGTTGGTTAGGCATGTCGGCTCCGTCTAGGGCCTGAGAGCACTTTACTGGGACGTGCGTGCCTGTATAGCGGATCGCAAAAGACCCAGCACTATCAAACTTAGCGATAGACCCGTTTTAGACTCCTAAAAAACACTGCTTTCCTCTTTATGTGTTGATTTGCAATTGTAGACTATTACTTTTTTAGTTGTTGATGAGACAAATCCAAGAACGCACATTGTCATTTCCTTTCCAAAAGAAGTACGTCTGCCGTGGTCTTCGGACTGTAAGTGATGTCTGACTGAATTGAAGACACAAGCCATTCTTCTTCATCACAGAATAGCATCTGTTCAGTGTTCGGTCTGTAAACTCAATAGTCTTTTGTTCCATTAGAGCCCCATAGAGGTCAAGTGGTAGGTCACATTGTGGTGTGATCATAGGCGCGTCTGGTGAGTTTTGGAGTGTTTGGTAGCTTGGTATGTTCGGTAGCGTGGTGTGTTCAGTAGCGTGGTGTGTGTGTGTGTTGGCACGCCGAAGGGTTGTCGGTTCAGTTGCTCACGCTGGTTGGAAGTTTATGAGCAGTATTTTCCGGCTTGCATGACTTAGCGTTTGAAAATCTTCTCACACCCAACATAAACACTCACACAGACATGCATACATACACACACGCATACATATACACACATTGTTGCTCTTGATGATATTCCATGGTATGGTAGCTGTGGCGTATAGATGTGTGCATACAACACACCAGCCAACACTGTTTATGAGGCTCAGATGATGTCAGATGAGTCCTGTTGTTTTTCTCACCCCCCTCTCTGGCTGAGCCAATAGAAACACAGGAGAGGGTGTGTGGTGAGAGTGGTGATTGGCCTGAGGTTGGTTCACATACACATACTGATGCTTATATAAACATTCAAATGAACTTTCACACAAGCATGTTCTTGCATTTGTAATAGTGTATGTACATACAGTACCAGTCAAAAGTGAGGACACACCTACTCATTCCAGGGTTTTTCTTAATTTTTACTATTTTGTACACTGTTGAATAATAGTTAAGACATCAAAACTATTAAACAACACAAATGGAATCATGTAGTAACCAAAAAAGTGTGAAACATATCAAAATATATTTTGTATTTGAGATGCTTCAAAGTAGCCACCCTTTGCCTTGATGACAGCTTTGCGCACTCTTGGCATTCTCTCAACCAGCTTCATGAGGTAGTCCCCTGGAATGCATTTCAATTAACAGGTGTGCCTTGTTAAATGTTAATTTGTGGAATTTATTTCCTTTTGAATGTGTTTGAGCCAATCAGTTGTGTTGTGAAAGGTAGGGGTTGTATACAGAATATAGCGCTATTTGGTTAAAGACCAAGTCCATATTATGGCAAGAACAGCTCAAATAAGCAAAGAGAAACGACAGTCATCATTACTTTAAGACATGAAGGTCAATCAATATGGAACATTTCAAGAACATTGAAAGTTTCTTCAAGTGTAGTCGCAAAAACCATCACAATGGTGAAATGGCTTTCATGAGGACCGCCACAGGAAAGGAAGACCCAGAGTTACCTCTGCTGCAGAGGATAAGTTCATTAGAGTTACCAGCCTCAGATATTGCAGTCCAAATAAATGCCTCATAGAGTTCAAGTAACAGACATCAACTGTTCAGAGGAGACTGCGTGAATCAGGCCTTCATGGTCGAATTGCTGCAAAGAAACCACTACTAAAGGACACCAATAATAAGAAGAGACTTGCTTGGGCCAAGAAACATGAGCAATGGACATTAGCCCGGTTTAAATCTGTCCTTTGGTCCGATGAGTCCAAATCGGCGTGTCTTTGTGAGACGCAGAGTAGGTGAATGGATGATCTCCGCATGTGTGGTTCCCACCATGAAGCATGGAGGAGGTGGTGTGATGGTGTGGGGGTGCTTTGCTGGTGACACTGTCAATGATTTATTTACAATTCAAGGCACACTTAACCAGCATGGCTACCACAGCATTCTGCAATAATATGCCATCCCATCTGGTTTGCACTTAGTGGGACTATCGTTTGTTTTTCAACAGGACAATGACCCAACACACCTCCAGGCTGTGTAAGGGTTATTTGACCATGAAGGAGAGTGATGGGGTGCTGCATCAGATGACCTGGCCTCCACAATCACCCGACCTCAGCACAATTGAGATGAGTGAAGGAAAAGCAGCCAAGAAGTGCTCAGCATATGTGGGAACTCCTTCAAGACTGTTGGAAAGGCATTTCTCATGAAGCTGGTTGAGAGAATCCCAAGAGTGTGCAAAGCTGTCATCAAGAAAAAAGGTGACTACTTTTAAGAATCGAAAATATAAAATATATTTCGATTTGTTTTACACTTTTTTGGTTACTACATGATTCCATTATCTATTTAGTAGTTTATATGTCTTCACTACTATTCTACAATGTAGGAAATAGTTCAAATAAAGAAAATCCCTTAGCAGGCCTGTCCAAACTTTTGACTGGTACCGTACATGCAAAAGAATACCGTATGCACAATCACATTAAAAAACATGCATAAACTCAGTCTCTTGAGCACACATATGCACGCAGGGTGGGCGTACAGACGCATACACACATACATACACACACGCATACACCAAAAGTCCTTTCTGATCTCCAGCTGGGGTCCCAGCTGCAGTGATGTCATCGCTTTCTGCCACTTTGGTGATTGTGACTCTTACTGAAAACAGAGCACTTTGATTCTGCTTCAAGACCAGTCACAGTGCAAGAGCACACACACACACACACACACACATACACACACACACATACACAGCATATGTATTGGACGGGGACACACTCCTTGTCATAGGTAATGCCTGCACAGGAGATGAAGAGTAAAGCAAAAAGGTGTTTATTCCCAAGAGAGCTGTACTTTTGTGTTTGTGTGTGTGAATACTGAAGGTTTGATATGGGAGCAGAGATAAGAGATGTGGGAATATCTGCTCCGCGTCTCTCAAAGCTATCCCCAAATACATCCTTCATATCTCTCTCGCTCTCTCTCACACACACACACACACACACACACACACACACACACACACACACACACACACACACACACACACACACACACACACACATACACACACACACACATATACACACACACACACACACAGGCGCACACACACACACGCTCGCGTAAGCTGACAAAGTCAGTTACAAGGCTCTGTGAAAGGTCTGCCAGTGTAAAAACCTGAAAACATATGAGAACAGGCCTGAACACTTTCCCCATGTTCTGGTCCACCTGGAGTGGTCCCAGCCCCCCACTACACCCCCTCCCCTCTCCTCGATACTCCCCAGCTCTGTGTCCTTACTGCCACTGGCACTGTCCCATGTTCCCAACCCTGCAATCTACTCCAGCCTCTGTCCCTTCCCTCTGTCCCCTCTCCCTTCCACCTCTGCATCCATCCCCCTCTTTCCCGCCACCCCCCTTCTCCCTTCTCCCCTCTGCCCCCTCCTCTCCTTTACCCCTTTCCCCTAATTTCTGCTCCCCGTGCACTCCCTACCCCTGTCCCCTCTCCTCTGAGTTGTATACACTCGTCTGTTGGCATGTCTTCTCTCTTTCCAGGCTTTGAAGACAGTTCAGACTGCTAATAAAAGACAGGTTCCCACCACAACAAAAGGGACCAGCACTGGCTTTGAATAAACAGTTTACCCCCCTCTCCCTCTGTGTTTTTTTTTTACTCTTGGCTTGGGGGGAAATATGTGCACTTGCTATGTTTTTTCCATGTGATCACAATGCTCTGGAATAGATTAACAGAGGAGTGTAGGAAGGAGGGAGAGGGGGAGGAGAGAGGGAGGGATGAAAAAGAACAGAAGAGGGAGAACAGGGGGGAAGGACAGAGGGAGAGAGCAGGTAACCTTGGCCTGCAGTGGAGGGAGTGACAGACAGGGAGAGAGGACGAAGCGCGCGCGCGTGTGTGTGCGCGCATGTTCGTGTGTGTGTACATGCTTGTTTTAGAGAG